>NC_083717.1:92655294-92954457 GCF_028564815.1 Eubalaena glacialis
TACATATACTGATGTACGTTAAATGTATATAAACATAAAACATATAAACTATATGAATTATAGAATCACCAATACATATAAAATATATAAAGACAAAACACCTACCAAATACCAAGGGAGGTCTACTCAACATTCTGTAAAACATACATGGTAACAGGATCCGAAGATGAACAGACATATGTAGGAATTATTGAGCAGATTCTGGACAGCCAGACAATCACAACACTCTAATCAAATTTACTCCAATAAGAAATAGAAATTAAATTTAAAAAACAAACAAAAGTAAGGAGACATAAACTTTTGGGGGCTTGTCCCAGCACATTCCCCTCTAATTTACAACCTCGGAATACTACGTCCAGGAAGACTTTGTGGCCCAAAAAACAAGAGTTGAGAACGTAATAATGCTGCGCCTTGTGGCTGTTTCCCACAACAGGAGCTTTAAACCCAGTGCTAATGGTTGCTTAATAGTCACAAGGATTGCAGGGCTGAAAATGACACCTGCCCTCAAAAAATGCCCCGGTGGAGGGAATAGGCAAGAAAATTCAACACATGACACATTTTTCAAGAAGTCAATATGAAGAGGGAAGTTGTACTCACTCTTTAAAAAAAGGAAAAGAAAAAAATGGACATGAATAAAGCTCAGTATAAGGAATTATTAGCCACATGCAAACCCAACCTCCAAAAAGGTTTCAGCTCACACCAGTCAAATGACCATCAGCAGAAAGTCTACAGACTATACATGCTGAAGGGGATTTAGAGAACTGTGGACCATCTAGCTGCTGGTGGGATGTAACTGGTAAGAGCACTAACGAAAACTGAATGGAGCTGCTTTAAAAGGTAAAAATTGAGCTACCATATGATGCGGCAGGGCACCTTTTGGGCCTGTAACCTAAGACCACCAGAATCGGAAAGACAGAGGCAGGCAAATGTGCACGGCAGCAATACTGAAATAGCCAAGATATGGAAGCAAAAAAAGGGTCCAAAAACAAATGAATGGACAAAGAAAAAGTGTTATACGGACAGAATGGAATAGTAACCTCGGTAAAAAAATGAACAATGCCATTTTGAGGAATACAGATGAGCCTACCAATAATCATATTAGGTTAAGTAAGTCAAAAGGGAATGACAAATATCCTATGATATCATTTATACATGTTATCCTAAGACTGCTACCAATGAACATATTTCCACCAAGAAAGACAACACACACTTATAAAACAAACTAATGGTTCACCAAAATGAAAGGTGGGAGGATGGATAAATTAGGATTATGGGGCTAACATACATATACTAATGTATGTTCAATGTATATAAACATATAATATATAAACTATATAATCACCAATACATATAAAATATATAATGAGAAAACACCTACCAAATACCAAGGGAGGTCTACTCAACATTCTGTGTGACATACATGGTAACAGGATCCGAAGATGAACAGACATATGTATGAATCATTGAGCAGATTCTGTACAGCCAGGCAATCACAACACTCTAATCAAAATTACTCCGATAAGAAATATAAAATAAATTTAAAAAAACAAACATTACTAAGGAGACATAAACTTCTGGGGGCTTGTCCCAGCACATTCCCCTCTAATTTACAACCTCGGAACACAACCTCCAGGAAGACTCTGTTACCCTAGTAACAAGAGGTGAGAACGTAATAATGCTGCCGCCTTGTGGCTGTTTCCCACAACAGCAGCTTTAAACCCAGTGCTAATGGTTGCTTAAGAGTCACAAGGACTGCAGGGCTGTAAATGACACCTGCCCACAAAAAATGCCCTGGGGTAGGGAATAGGCAAGGAAATTCAACACATGACAAATTTTTGAAGAAGGCAATATGAAGAGGGAAGTTGTACTCACTCTTTAAAAAAAAGGAAAAGAAAAAAAAAGGGCATGCCTAAAGCTCAGTATACGGAATTATTAGCCACATGCAAATCCAACCTCCAAAAAGGTTTCAGCTCACACCGGTGAAATGTCCATCAGCTAAAAGTCTACAGACTATAAATGCTGAAGGGGTTTTAGAGAACTCTGTACCTTCTAGCTGCTGGTGGGATGTAATTGGTAACAGCGCTAACGAACACTGAATGGAGCTGCTTTAAAAGGTAAAAATTGAGCTACCACATGATGCGGCAGGGCACCTTTTGGGCCTATAACCGAAGACCACCAGAATCGGAAAGACAGAGGCAGGCAAATGTGCACTGCAGCAATATTGAAATAGCCAAGACATGGAAGCAAAAATAAGGTCCATAAACAGATGAATGGACAGAGAAGACGTGGTATATGGACAGAATGGAATATCAGTCACGAAAAACAATAAAAGAACGGCATAGGCAGCACCACAGATGAGCCTAGAGATAATCACGCAACGTGAAGTAAGTCAGAATGCGAAAGACAAATGTCCTATGATATCACTTACGTTATCTGAAAATTCATAAAAATGAACATATTTCCATAGAGAAAGACAATCTCAGATTGAGATTAAGACAAACTTATGGTTAAGCCAATGAAAAGGTGTGAGGAATGGATAAATTAGGATACTGGGGTTAACACACATATACTAATACATATAAAATATATAATCCCCAAAGACCTATGGAATAGCAAGTGTGGTCTACTCAACACTCTGTAATAACCGACATGGAAAAGGACCCAAAGATCAATAGATGTATGTATATGTGTAAATGAACAAGGTTCTGTACACCTAGAACAAAAGACCTTTTTCAATCAAATTTGCTTGACAAAAACTACAACTTAAAGACACAAACAAGAATTAAGGAGGCTAAAACTTATGGGGGTTTGTCCTGGCACATTCCACTCTAATCTGCAACCTCAAAGCACAACTTGCAGCAAGGTTCTGTTTCCCTAGCAAGCAGAGTTGGCAACGTAGAAATGCTGCCACCCTAAGGCCGTTTCCTCAAACAACAGCTTTAAATCTACTGCTAATGGCCAATAATATTCACAAGGACTGCAGGGCTGTAAATGACTCATGCCCTCAAAAACTATCCTGGGGTAGGGAATGGCCATAAAAATCCAAACGGGGCAAATTTTTCAAGAAGCCAATTTGAAGTTGGGAGTTTAGCTCAATCTTAAGAAAACATGAAAAGGACATTGATAAACGCAAAACATCGGGAATTACTAGACGCAGGCAAATCCAATCTACACAAAGGTATCACCTCACACCAGTCACAGTGACCATCAGCAAAAAGTCAACAAACGATAGATGTTGAAGAAGTTGTGGAGAATAGCGTAACCTCTCGGTCTAAGTGGGATGTAAACTGGTAACAGCCAATAATAGGAACAGAATGGCAGCGCGTTTAAAGGTAAAAACTGAGTCACCATATGATCCGGAAGGCCCACTCTTGGGCCTGTCACCTGTAAAAGCCCGAATCAAAACGACACGGGATGGAGAATCGTGTACTGCAGCAGTATTTACAATAGCCAAAACATGGAAGCAAACAAAATGTCCATCAACAGATAAATGGACAAAGAAGAAGTGGTATACGTACCGAATGGAATACTAGACTCAGGAAAAAAATGAACAGTGCCGTTTGCAGGACTACAGATGAGCCTAGAAATAATCATATTAGGTTAAGTAAGTCAAAAGGGAATGACAAATATCCTATGATATCATTTATACCTGTTATCCTAAGATTGCTACCAATGAACATATTTCCACAGAAAAAGACACCCACAGACTTATAAAACAAACGACTGGTTAGCCAAAATGAAAGTTGGGAGGATGGATAAATTAGGACTATGGGGCTAACATACATATACTGATGTACGTTAAATGTATATAAACATAAAACATATAAACTATATGAATTATAGAATCACCAATACATATAAAATATATAAAGACAAAACACCTACCAAATACCAAGGGAGGTCTACTCAACATTCTGTAAAACATACATGGTAACAGGATCCGAAGATGAACAGACATATGTAGGAATTATTGAGCAGATTCTGGACAGCCAGACAATCACAACACTCTAATCAAATTTACTCCAATAAGAAATAGAAATTAAATTTAAAAAACAAACAAAAGTAAGGAGACATAAACTTTTGGGGGCTTGTCCCAGCACATTCCCCTCTAATTTACAACCTCGGAATACTACGTCCAGGAAGACTTTGTGGCCCAAAAAACAAGAGTTGAGAACGTAATAATGCTGCGCCTTGTGGCTGTTTCCCACAACAGGAGCTTTAAACCCAGTGCTAATGGTTGCTTAATAGTCACAAGGATTGCAGGGCTGAAAATGACACCTGCCCTCAAAAAATGCCCCGGTGGAGGGAATAGGCAAGAAAATTCAACACATGACACATTTTTCAAGAAGTCAATATGAAGAGGGAAGTTGTACTCACTCTTTAAAAAAAGGAAAAGAAAAAAATGGACATGAATAAAGCTCAGTATAAGGAATTATTAGCCACATGCAAACCCAACCTCCAAAAAGGTTTCAGCTCACACCAGTCAAATGACCATCAGCAGAAAGTCTACAGACTATACATGCTGAAGGGGATTTAGAGAACTGTGGACCATCTAGCTGCTGGTGGGATGTAACTGGTAAGAGCACTAACGAAAACTGAATGGAGCTGCTTTAAAAGGTAAAAATTGAGCTACCATATGATGCGGCAGGGCACCTTTTGGGCCTGTAACCTAAGACCACCAGAATCGGAAAGACAGAGGCAGGCAAATGTGCACGGCAGCAATATTGAAATAGCCAAGATATGGAAGCAAAAAAAGGGTCCAAAAACAAATGAATGGACAAAGAAAAAGTGGTATACGGACAGAATGGAATAGTAACCTCGGTAAAAAAATGAACAATGCCATTTTGAGGAATACAGATGAGCCTACCAATAATCATATTAGGTTAAGTAAGTCAAAAGGGAATGACAAATATCCTATGATATCATTTATACATGTTATCCTAAGACTGCTACCAATGAACATATTTCCACCAAGAAAGACAACACACACTTATAAAACAAACTAATGGTTCACCAAAATGAAAGGTGGGAGGATGGATAAATTAGGATTATGGGGCTAACATACATATACTAATGTATGTTCAATGTATATAAACATATAATATATAAACTATATAATCACCAATACATATAAAATATATAATGAGAAAACACCTACCAAATACCAAGGGAGGTCTACTCAACATTCTGTGTGACATACATGGTAACAGGATCCGAAGATGAACAGACATATGTATGAATCATTGAGCAGATTCTGTACAGCCAGGCAATCACAACACTCTAATCAAAATTACTCCGATAAGAAATATAAAATAAATTTAAAAAAACAAACATTACTAAGGAGACATAAACTTCTGGGGGCTTGTCCCAGCACATTCCCCTCTAATTTACAACCTCGGAACACAACCTCCAGGAAGACTCTGTTACCCTAGTAACAAGAGGTGAGAACGTAATAATGCTGCCGCCTTGTGGCTGTTTCCCACAACAGCAGCTTTAAACCCAGTGCTAATGGTTGCTTAAGAGTCACAAGGACTGCAGGGCTGTAAATGACACCTGCCCACAAAAAATGCCCTGGGGTAGGGAATAGGCAAGGAAATTCAACACATGACAAATTTTTGAAGAAGGCAATATGAAGAGGGAAGTTGTACTCACTCTTTAAAAAAAAGGAAAAGAAAAAAAAAGGGCATGCCTAAAGCTCAGTATACGGAATTATTAGCCACATGCAAATCCAACCTCCAAAAAGGTTTCAGCTCACACCGGTGAAATGTCCATCAGCTAAAAGTCTACAGACTATAAATGCTGAAGGGGTTTTAGAGAACTCTGTACCTTCTAGCTGCTGGTGGGATGTAATTGGTAACAGCGCTAACGAACACTGAATGGAGCTGCTTTAAAAGGTAAAAATTGAGCTACCACATGATGCGGCAGGGCACCTTTTGGGCCTATAACCGAAGACCACCAGAATCGGAAAGACAGAGGCAGGCAAATGTGCACTGCAGCAATATTGAAATAGCCAAGACATGGAAGCAAAAATAAGGTCCATAAACAGATGAATGGACAGAGAAGACGTGGTATATGGACAGAATGGAATATCAGTCACGAAAAACAATAAAAGAACGGCATAGGCAGCACCACAGATGAGCCTAGAGATAATCACGCAACGTGAAGTAAGTCAGAATGCGAAAGACAAATGTCCTATGATATCACTTACGTTATCTGAAAATTCATAAAAATGAACATATTTCCATAGAGAAAGACAATCTCAGATTGAGATTAAGACAAACTTATGGTTAAGCCAATGAAAAGGTGTGAGGAATGGATAAATTAGGATACTGGGGTTAACACACATATACTAATACATATAAAATATATAATCCCCAAAGACCTATGGAATAGCAAGTGTGGTCTACTCAACACTCTGTAATAACCGACATGGAAAAGGACCCAAAGATCAATAGATGTATGTATATGTGTAAATGAACAAGGTTCTGTACACCTAGAACAAAAGACCTTTTTCAATCAAATTTGCTTGACAAAAACTACAACTTAAAGACACAAACAAGAATTAAGGAGGCTAAAACTTATGGGGGTTTGTCCTGGCACATTCCACTCTAATCTGCAACCTCAAAGCACAACTTGCAGCAAGGTTCTGTTTCCCTAGCAAGCAGAGTTGGCAACGTAGAAATGCTGCCACCCTAAGGCCGTTTCCTCAAACAACAGCTTTAAATCTACTGCTAATGGCCAATAATATTCACAAGGACTGCAGGGCTGTAAATGACTCATGCCCTCAAAAACTATCCTGGGGTAGGGAATGGCCATAAAAATCCAAACGGGGCAAATTTTTCAAGAAGCCAATTTGAAGTTGGGAGTTTAGCTCAATCTTAAGAAAACATGAAAAGGACATTGATAAACGCAAAACATCGGGAATTACTAGACGCAGGCAAATCCAATCTACACAAAGGTATCACCTCACACCAGTCACAGTGACCATCAGCAAAAAGTCAACAAACGATAGATGTTGAAGAAGTTGTGGAGAATAGCGTAACCTCTCGGTCTAAGTGGGATGTAAACTGGTAACAGCCAATAATAGGAACAGAATGGCAGCGCGTTTAAAGGTAAAAACTGAGTCACCATATGATCCGGAAGGCCCACTCTTGGGCCTGTCACCTGTAAAAGCCCGAATCAAAACGACACGGGATGGAGAATCGTGTACTGCAGCAGTATTTACAATAGCCAAAACATGGAAGCAAACAAAATGTCCATCAACAGATAAATGGACAAAGAAGAAGTGGTATACGTACCGAATGGAATACTAGACTCAGGAAAAAAATGAACAGTGCCGTTTGCAGGACTACAGATGAGCCTAGAAATAATCATATTAGGTTAAGTAAGTCAAAAGGGAATGACAAATATCCTATGATATCATTTATACCTGTTATCCTAAGATTGCTACCAATGAACATATTTCCACAGAAAAAGACACCCACAGACTTATAAAACAAACGACTGGTTAGCCAAAATGAAAGTTGGGAGGATGGATAAATTAGGACTATGGGGCTAACATACATATACTGATGTACGTTAAATGTATATAAACATAAAACATATAAACTATATGAATTATAGAATCACCAATACATATAAAATATATAAAGACAAAACACCTACCAAATACCAAGGGAGGTCTACTCAACATTCTGTAAAACATACATGGTAACAGGATCCGAAGATGAACAGACATATGTAGGAATTATTGAGCAGATTCTGGACAGCCAGACAATCACAACACTCTAATCAAATTTACTCCAATAAGAAATAGAAATTAAATTTAAAAAACAAACAAAAGTAAGGAGACATAAACTTTTGGGGGCTTGTCCCAGCACATTCCCCTCTAATTTACAACCTCGGAATACTACGTCCAGGAAGACTTTGTGGCCCAAAAAACAAGAGTTGAGAACGTAATAATGCTGCGCCTTGTGGCTGTTTCCCACAACAGGAGCTTTAAACCCAGTGCTAATGGTTGCTTAATAGTCACAAGGATTGCAGGGCTGAAAATGACACCTGCCCTCAAAAAATGCCCCGGTGGAGGGAATAGGCAAGAAAATTCAACACATGACACATTTTTCAAGAAGTCAATATGAAGAGGGAAGTTGTACTCACTCTTTAAAAAAAGGAAAAGAAAAAAATGGACATGAATAAAGCTCAGTATAAGGAATTATTAGCCACATGCAAACCCAACCTCCAAAAAGGTTTCAGCTCACACCAGTCAAATGACCATCAGCAGAAAGTCTACAGACTATACATGCTGAAGGGGATTTAGAGAACTGTGGACCATCTAGCTGCTGGTGGGATGTAACTGGTAAGAGCACTAACGAAAACTGAATGGAGCTGCTTTAAAAGGTAAAAATTGAGCTACCATATGATGCGGCAGGGCACCTTTTGGGCCTGTAACCTAAGACCACCAGAATCGGAAAGACAGAGGCAGGCAAATGTGCACGGCAGCAATACTGAAATAGCCAAGATATGGAAGCAAAAAAAGGGTCCAAAAACAAATGAATGGACAAAGAAAAAGTGTTATACGGACAGAATGGAATAGTAACCTCGGTAAAAAAATGAACAATGCCATTTTGAGGAATACAGATGAGCCTACCAATAATCATATTAGGTTAAGTAAGTCAAAAGGGAATGACAAATATCCTATGATATCATTTATACATGTTATCCTAAGACTGCTACCAATGAACATATTTCCACCAAGAAAGACAACACACACTTATAAAACAAACTAATGGTTCACCAAAATGAAAGGTGGGAGGATGGATAAATTAGGATTATGGGGCTAACATACATATACTAATGTATGTTCAATGTATATAAACATATAATATATAAACTATATAATCACCAATACATATAAAATATATAATGAGAAAACACCTACCAAATACCAAGGGAGGTCTACTCAACATTCTGTGTGACATACATGGTAACAGGATCCGAAGATGAACAGACATATGTATGAATCATTGAGCAGATTCTGTACAGCCAGGCAATCACAACACTCTAATCAAAATTACTCCGATAAGAAATATAAAATAAATTTAAAAAAACAAACATTACTAAGGAGACATAAACTTCTGGGGGCTTGTCCCAGCACATTCCCCTCTAATTTACAACCTCGGAACACAACCTCCAGGAAGACTCTGTTACCCTAGTAACAAGAGGTGAGAACGTAATAATGCTGCCGCCTTGTGGCTGTTTCCCACAACAGCAGCTTTAAACCCAGTGCTAATGGTTGCTTAAGAGTCACAAGGACTGCAGGGCTGTAAATGACACCTGCCCACAAAAAATGCCCTGGGGTAGGGAATAGGCAAGGAAATTCAACACATGACAAATTTTTGAAGAAGGCAATATGAAGAGGGAAGTTGTACTCACTCTTTAAAAAAAAGGAAAAGAAAAAAAAAGGGCATGCCTAAAGCTCAGTATACGGAATTATTAGCCACATGCAAATCCAACCTCCAAAAAGGTTTCAGCTCACACCGGTGAAATGTCCATCAGCTAAAAGTCTACAGACTATAAATGCTGAAGGGGTTTTAGAGAACTCTGTACCTTCTAGCTGCTGGTGGGATGTAATTGGTAACAGCGCTAACGAACACTGAATGGAGCTGCTTTAAAAGGTAAAAATTGAGCTACCACATGATGCGGCAGGGCACCTTTTGGGCCTATAACCGAAGACCACCAGAATCGGAAAGACAGAGGCAGGCAAATGTGCACTGCAGCAATATTGAAATAGCCAAGACATGGAAGCAAAAATAAGGTCCATAAACAGATGAATGGACAGAGAAGACGTGGTATATGGACAGAATGGAATATCAGTCACGAAAAACAATAAAAGAACGGCATAGGCAGCACCACAGATGAGCCTAGAGATAATCACGCAACGTGAAGTAAGTCAGAATGCGAAAGACAAATGTCCTATGATATCACTTACGTTATCTGAAAATTCATAAAAATGAACATATTTCCATAGAGAAAGACAATCTCAGATTGAGATTAAGACAAACTTATGGTTAAGCCAATGAAAAGGTGTGAGGAATGGATAAATTAGGATACTGGGGTTAACACACATATACTAATACATATAAAATATATAATCCCCAAAGACCTATGGAATAGCAAGTGTGGTCTACTCAACACTCTGTAATAACCGACATGGAAAAGGACCCAAAGATCAATAGATGTATGTATATGTGTAAATGAACAAGGTTCTGTACACCTAGAACAAAAGACCTTTTTCAATCAAATTTGCTTGACAAAAACTACAACTTAAAGACACAAACAAGAATTAAGGAGGCTAAAACTTATGGGGGTTTGTCCTGGCACATTCCACTCTAATCTGCAACCTCAAAGCACAACTTGCAGCAAGGTTCTGTTTCCCTAGCAAGCAGAGTTGGCAACGTAGAAATGCTGCCACCCTAAGGCCGTTTCCTCAAACAACAGCTTTAAATCTACTGCTAATGGCCAATAATATTCACAAGGACTGCAGGGCTGTAAATGACTCATGCCCTCAAAAACTATCCTGGGGTAGGGAATGGCCATAAAAATCCAAACGGGGCAAATTTTTCAAGAAGCCAATTTGAAGTTGGGAGTTTAGCTCAATCTTAAGAAAACATGAAAAGGACATTGATAAACGCAAAACATCGGGAATTACTAGACGCAGGCAAATCCAATCTACACAAAAGTATCACCTCACACCAGTCACAGTGACCATCAGCAAAAAGTCAACAAACGATAGATGTTGAAGAAGTTGTGGAGAATAGCGTAACCTCTCGGTCTAAGTGGGATGTAAACTGGTAACAGCCAATAATAGGAACAGAATGGCAGCGCGTTTAAAGGTAAAAACTGAGTCACCATATGATCCGGAAGGCCCACTCTTGGGCCTGTCACCTGTAAAAGCCCGAATCAAAACGACACGGGATGGAGAATCGTGTACTGCAGCAGTATTTACAATAGCCAAAACATGGAAGCAAACAAAATGTCCATCAACAGATAAATGGACAAAGAAGAAGTGGTATACGTACCGAATGGAATACTAGACTCAGGAAAAAAATGAACAGTGCCGTTTGCAGGACTACAGATGAGCCTAGAAATAATCATATTAGGTTAAGTAAGTCAAAAGGGAATGACAAATATCCTATGATATCATTTATACCTGTTATCCTAAGATTGCTACCAATGAACATATTTCCACAGAAAAAGACACCCACAGACTTATAAAACAAACGACTGGTTAGCCAAAATGAAAGTTGGGAGGATGGATAAATTAGGACTATGGGGCTAACATACATATACTGATGTACGTTAAATGTATATAAACATAAAACATATAAACTATATGAATTATAGAATCACCAATACATATAAAATATATAAAGACAAAACACCTACCAAATACCAAGGGAGGTCTACTCAACATTCTGTAAAACATACATGGTAACAGGATCCGAAGATGAACAGACATATGTAGGAATTATTGAGCAGATTCTGGACAGCCAGACAATCACAACACTCTAATCAAATTTACTCCAATAAGAAATAGAAATTAAATTTAAAAAACAAACAAAAGTAAGGAGACATAAACTTTTGGGGGCTTGTCCCAGCACATTCCCCTCTAATTTACAACCTCGGAATACTACGTCCAGGAAGACTTTGTGGCCCAAAAAACAAGAGTTGAGAACGTAATAATGCTGCGCCTTGTGGCTGTTTCCCACAACAGGAGCTTTAAACCCAGTGCTAATGGTTGCTTAATAGTCACAAGGATTGCAGGGCTGAAAATGACACCTGCCCTCAAAAAATGCCCCGGTGGAGGGAATAGGCAAGAAAATTCAACACATGACACATTTTTCAAGAAGTCAATATGAAGAGGGAAGTTGTACTCACTCTTTAAAAAAAGGAAAAGAAAAAAATGGACATGAATAAAGCTCAGTATAAGGAATTATTAGCCACATGCAAACCCAACCTCCAAAAAGGTTTCAGCTCACACCAGTCAAATGACCATCAGCAGAAAGTCTACAGACTATACATGCTGAAGGGGATTTAGAGAACTGTGGACCATCTAGCTGCTGGTGGGATGTAACTGGTAAGAGCACTAACGAAAACTGAATGGAGCTGCTTTAAAAGGTAAAAATTGAGCTACCATATGATGCGGCAGGGCACCTTTTGGGCCTGTAACCTAAGACCACCAGAATCGGAAAGACAGAGGCAGGCAAATGTGCACGGCAGCAATATTGAAATAGCCAAGATATGGAAGCAAAAAAAGGGTCCAAAAACAAATGAATGGACAAAGAAAAAGTGGTATACGGACAGAATGGAATAGTAACCTCGGTAAAAAAATGAACAATGCCATTTTGAGGAATACAGATGAGCCTACCAATAATCATATTAGGTTAAGTAAGTCAAAAGGGAATGACAAATATCCTATGATATCATTTATACATGTTATCCTAAGACTGCTACCAATGAACATATTTCCACCAAGAAAGACAACACACACTTATAAAACAAACTAATGGTTCACCAAAATGAAAGGTGGGAGGATGGATAAATTAGGATTATGGGGCTAACATACATATACTAATGTATGTTCAATGTATATAAACATATAATATATAAACTATATAATCACCAATACATATAAAATATATAATGAGAAAACACCTACCAAATACCAAGGGAGGTCTACTCAACATTCTGTGTGACATACATGGTAACAGGATCCGAAGATGAACAGACATATGTATGAATCATTGAGCAGATTCTGTACAGCCAGGCAATCACAACACTCTAATCAAAATTACTCCGATAAGAAATATAAAATAAATTTAAAAAAACAAACATTACTAAGGAGACATAAACTTCTGGGGGCTTGTCCCAGCACATTCCCCTCTAATTTACAACCTCGGAACACAACCTCCAGGAAGACTCTGTTACCCTAGTAACAAGAGGTGAGAACGTAATAATGCTGCCGCCTTGTGGCTGTTTCCCACAACAGCAGCTTTAAACCCAGTGCTAATGGTTGCTTAAGAGTCACAAGGACTGCAGGGCTGTAAATGACACCTGCCCACAAAAAATGCCCTGGGGTAGGGAATAGGCAAGGAAATTCAACACATGACAAATTTTTGAAGAAGGCAATATGAAGAGGGAAGTTGTACTCACTCTTTAAAAAAAAGGAAAAGAAAAAAAAAGGGCATGCCTAAAGCTCAGTATACGGAATTATTAGCCACATGCAAATCCAACCTCCAAAAAGGTTTCAGCTCACACCGGTGAAATGTCCATCAGCTAAAAGTCTACAGACTATAAATGCTGAAGGGGTTTTAGAGAACTCTGTACCTTCTAGCTGCTGGTGGGATGTAATTGGTAACAGCGCTAACGAACACTGAATGGAGCTGCTTTAAAAGGTAAAAATTGAGCTACCACATGATGCGGCAGGGCACCTTTTGGGCCTATAACCGAAGACCACCAGAATCGGAAAGACAGAGGCAGGCAAATGTGCACTGCAGCAATATTGAAATAGCCAAGACATGGAAGCAAAAATAAGGTCCATAAACAGATGAATGGACAGAGAAGACGTGGTATATGGACAGAATGGAATATCAGTCACGAAAAACAATAAAAGAACGGCATAGGCAGCACCACAGATGAGCCTAGAGATAATCACGCAACGTGAAGTAAGTCAGAATGCGAAAGACAAATGTCCTATGATATCACTTACGTTATCTGAAAATTCATAAAAATGAACATATTTCCATAGAGAAAGACAATCTCAGATTGAGATTAAGACAAACTTATGGTTAAGCCAATGAAAAGGTGTGAGGAATGGATAAATTAGGATACTGGGGTTAACACACATATACTAATACATATAAAATATATAATCCCCAAAGACCTATGGAATAGCAAGTGTGGTCTACTCAACACTCTGTAATAACCGACATGGAAAAGGACCCAAAGATCAATAGATGTATGTATATGTGTAAATGAACAAGGTTCTGTACACCTAGAACAAAAGACCTTTTTCAATCAAATTTGCTTGACAAAAACTACAACTTAAAGACACAAACAAGAATTAAGGAGGCTAAAACTTATGGGGGTTTGTCCTGGCACATTCCACTCTAATCTGCAACCTCAAAGCACAACTTGCAGCAAGGTTCTGTTTCCCTAGCAAGCAGAGTTGGCAACGTAGAAATGCTGCCACCCTAAGGCCGTTTCCTCAAACAACAGCTTTAAATCTACTGCTAATGGCCAATAATATTCACAAGGACTGCAGGGCTGTAAATGACTCATGCCCTCAAAAACTATCCTGGGGTAGGGAATGGCCATAAAAATCCAAACGGGGCAAATTTTTCAAGAAGCCAATTTGAAGTTGGGAGTTTAGCTCAATCTTAAGAAAACATGAAAAGGACATTGATAAACGCAAAACATCGGGAATTACTAGACGCAGGCAAATCCAATCTACACAAAGGTATCACCTCACACCAGTCACAGTGACCATCAGCAAAAAGTCAACAAACGATAGATGTTGAAGAAGTTGTGGAGAATAGCGTAACCTCTCGGTCTAAGTGGGATGTAAACTGGTAACAGCCAATAATAGGAACAGAATGGCAGCGCGTTTAAAGGTAAAAACTGAGTCACCATATGATCCGGAAGGCCCACTCTTGGGCCTGTCACCTGTAAAAGCCCGAATCAAAACGACACGGGATGGAGAATCGTGTACTGCAGCAGTATTTACAATAGCCAAAACATGGAAGCAAACAAAATGTCCATCAACAGATAAATGGACAAAGAAGAAGTGGTATACGTACCGAATGGAATACTAGACTCAGGAAAAAAATGAACAGTGCCGTTTGCAGGACTACAGATGAGCCTAGAAATAATCATATTAGGTTAAGTAAGTCAAAAGGGAATGACAAATATCCTATGATATCATTTATACCTGTTATCCTAAGATTGCTACCAATGAACATATTTCCACAGAAAAAGACACCCACAGACTTATAAAACAAACGACTGGTTAGCCAAAATGAAAGTTGGGAGGATGGATAAATTAGGACTATGGGGCTAACATACATATACTGATGTACGTTAAATGTATATAAACATAAAACATATAAACTATATGAATTATAGAATCACCAATACATATAAAATATATAAAGACAAAACACCTACCAAATACCAAGGGAGGTCTACTCAACATTCTGTAAAACATACATGGTAACAGGATCCGAAGATGAACAGACATATGTAGGAATTATTGAGCAGATTCTGGACAGCCAGACAATCACAACACTCTAATCAAATTTACTCCAATAAGAAATAGAAATTAAATTTAAAAAACAAACAAAAGTAAGGAGACATAAACTTTTGGGGGCTTGTCCCAGCACATTCCCCTCTAATTTACAACCTCGGAATACTACGTCCAGGAAGACTTTGTGGCCCAAAAAACAAGAGTTGAGAACGTAATAATGCTGCGCCTTGTGGCTGTTTCCCACAACAGGAGCTTTAAACCCAGTGCTAATGGTTGCTTAATAGTCACAAGGATTGCAGGGCTGAAAATGACACCTGCCCTCAAAAAATGCCCCGGTGGAGGGAATAGGCAAGAAAATTCAACACATGACACATTTTTCAAGAAGTCAATATGAAGAGGGAAGTTGTACTCACTCTTTAAAAAAAGGAAAAGAAAAAAATGGACATGAATAAAGCTCAGTATAAGGAATTATTAGCCACATGCAAACCCAACCTCCAAAAAGGTTTCAGCTCACACCAGTCAAATGACCATCAGCAGAAAGTCTACAGACTATACATGCTGAAGGGGATTTAGAGAACTGTGGACCATCTAGCTGCTGGTGGGATGTAACTGGTAAGAGCACTAACGAAAACTGAATGGAGCTGCTTTAAAAGGTAAAAATTGAGCTACCATATGATGCGGCAGGGCACCTTTTGGGCCTATAACCTAAGACCACCAGAATCGGAAAGACAGAGGCAGGCAAATGTGCACGGCAGCAATATTGAAATAGCCAAGATATGGAAGCAAAAAAAGGGTCCAAAAACAAATGAATGGACAAAGAAAAAGTGGTATACGGACAGAATGGAATAGTAACCTCGGTAAAAAAATGAACAATGCCATTTTGAGGAATACAGATGAGCCTACCAATAATCATATTAGGTTAAGTAAGTCAAAAGGGAATGACAAATATCCTATGATATCATTTATACATGTTATCCTAAGACTGCTACCAATGAACATATTTCCACCAAGAAAGACAACACACACTTATAAAACAAACTAATGGTTCACCAAAATGAAAGGTGGGAGGATGGATAAATTAGGATTATGGGGCTAACATACATATACTAATGTATGTTCAATGTATATAAACATATAATATATAAACTATATAATCACCAATACATATAAAATATATAATGAGAAAACACCTACCAAATACCAAGGGAGGTCTACTCAACATTCTGTGTGACATACATGGTAACAGGATCCGAAGATGAACAGACATATGTATGAATCATTGAGCAGATTCTGTACAGCCAGGCAATCACAACACTCTAATCAAAATTACTCCGATAAGAAATATAAAATAAATTTAAAAAAACAAACATTACTAAGGAGACATAAACTTCTGGGGGCTTGTCCCAGCACATTCCCCTCTAATTTACAACCTCGGAACACAACCTCCAGGAAGACTCTGTTACCCTAGTAACAAGAGGTGAGAACGTAATAATGCTGCCGCCTTGTGGCTGTTTCCCACAACAGCAGCTTTAAACCCAGTGCTAATGGTTGCTTAAGAGTCACAAGGACTGCAGGGCTGTAAATGACACCTGCCCACAAAAAATGCCCTGGGGTAGGGAATAGGCAAGGAAATTCAACACATGACAAATTTTTGAAGAAGGCAATATGAAGAGGGAAGTTGTACTCACTCTTTAAAAAAAAGGAAAAGAAAAAAAAAGGGCATGCCTAAAGCTCAGTATACGGAATTATTAGCCACATGCAAATCCAACCTCCAAAAAGGTTTCAGCTCACACCGGTGAAATGTCCATCAGCTAAAAGTCTACAGACTATAAATGCTGAAGGGGTTTTAGAGAACTCTGTACCTTCTAGCTGCTGGTGGGATGTAATTGGTAACAGCGCTAACGAACACTGAATGGAGCTGCTTTAAAAGGTAAAAATTGAGCTACCATATTTTGCGGCAGGGCACCTTTTGGGCCTGTAACCTAAGACCACCAGAATCGGAAAGACAGAGGCAGGCAAATGTGCACGGCAGCAATACTGAAATAGCCAAGATATGGAAGCAAAAAAAGGGTCCAAAAACAAATGAATGGACAAAGAAAAAGTGGTATACGGACAGAATGGAATAGTAACCTCGGTAAAAAAATGAACAATGCCATTTTGAGGAATACAGATGAGCCTACCAATAATCATATTAGGTTAAGTAAGTCAAAAGGGAATGACAAATATCCTATGATATCATTTATACATGTTATCCTAAGACTGCTACCAATGAACATATTTCCACCAAGAAAGACAACACACACTTATAAAACAAACTAATGGTTCACCAAAATGAAACGTGGGAGGATGGATAAATTAGGATTATGGGGCTAACATACATATACTAATGTATGTTCAATGTATATAAACATATAATATATAAACTATATAATCACCAATACATATAAAATATATAATGAGAAAACACCTACCAAATACCAAGGGAGGTCTACTCAACATTCTGTGTGACATACATGGTAACAGGATCCGAAGATGAACAGACATATGTATGAATCATTGAGCAGATTCTGTACAGCCAGGCAATCACAACACTCTAATCAAAATTACTCCGATAAGAAATATAAAATAAATTTAAAAAAACAAACATTACTAAGGAGACATAAACTTCTGGGGGCTTGTCCCAGCACATTCCCCTCTAATTTACAACCTCGGAACACAACCTCCAGGAAGACTCTGTTACCCTAGTAACAAGAGGTGAGAACGTAATAATGCTGCCGCCTTGTGGCTGTTTCCCACAACAGCAGCTTTAAACCCAGTGCTAATGGTTGCTTAAGAGTCACAAGGACTGCAGGGCTGTAAATGACACCTGCCCACAAAAAATGCCCTGGGGTAGGGAATAGGCAAGGAAATTCAACACATGACAAATTTTTGAAGAAGGCAATATGAAGAGGGAAGTTGTACTCACTCTTTAAAAAAAAGGAAAAGAAAAAAAAAGGGCATGCCTAAAGCTCAGTATACGGAATTATTAGCCACATGCAAATCCAACCTCCAAAAAGATTTCAGCTCACACCGGTGAAATGTCCATCAGCTAAAAGTCTACAAACTATAAATGCTGAAGGGGTTTTAGAGAACTCTGTACCTTCTAGCTGCTGGTGGGATGTAATTGGTAACAGCGCTAACGAACACTGAATGGAGCTGCTTTAAAAGGTAAAAATTGAGCTACCACATGATGCGGCAGGGCACCTTTTGGGCCTATAACCGAAGACCACCAGAATCGGAAAGACAGAGGCAGGCAAATGTGCACTGCAGCAATATTGAAATAGCCAAGACATGGAAGCAAAAATAAGGTCCATAAACAGATGAATGGACAGAGAAGACGTGGTATATGGACAGAATGGAATATCAGTCACGAAAAACAATAAAAGAACGGCATAGGCAGCACCACAGATGAGCCTAGAGATAATCACGCAACGTGAAGTAAGTCAGAATGCGAAAGACAAATGTCCTATGATATCACTTACGTTATCTGAAAATTCATAAAAATGAACATATTTCCATAGAGAAAGACAATCTCAGATTGAGATTAAGACAAACTTATGGTTAAGCCAATGAAAAGGTGTGAGGAATGGATAAATTAGGATACTGGGGTTAACACACATATACTAATACATATAAAATATATAATCCCCAAAGACCTATGGAATAGCAAGTGTGGTCTACTCAACACTCTGTAATAACCGACATGGAAAAGGACCCAAAGATCAATAGATGTATGTATATGTGTAAATGAACAAGGTTCTGTACACCTAGAACAAAAGACATTTTTCAATCAAATTTGCTTGACAAAAACTACAACTTAAAGACACAAACAAGAATTAAGGAGGCTAAAACTTATGGGGGTTTGTCCTGGCACATTCCACTCTAATCTGCAACCTCAAAGCACAACTTGCAGCAAGGTTCTGTTTCCCTAGCAAGCAGAGTTGGCAACGTAGAAATGCTGCCACCCTAAGGCCGTTTCCTCAAACAACAGCTTTAAATCTACTGCTAATGGCCAATAATATTCACAAGGACTGCAGGGCTGTAAATGACTCATGCCCTCAAAAACTATCCTGGGGTAGGGAATGGCCATAAAAATCCAAACGGGGCAAATTTTTCAAGAAGCCAATTTGAAGTTGGGAGTTTAGCTCAATCTTAAGAAAACATGAAAAGGACATTGATAAACGCAAAACATCGGGAATTACTAGACGCAGGCAAATCCAATCTACACAAAGGTATCACCTCACACCAGTCACAGTGACCATCAGCAAAAAGTCAACAAACGATAGATGTTGAAGAAGTTGTGGAGAATAGCGTAACCTCTCGGTCTAAGTGGGATGTAAACTGGTAACAGCCAATAATAGGAACAGAATGGCAGCGCGTTTAAAGGTAAAAACTGAGTCACCATATGATCCGGAAGGCCCACTCTTGGGCCTGTCACCTGTAAAAGCCCGAATCAAAACGACACGGGATGGAGAATCGTGTACTGCAGCAGTATTTACAATAGCCAAAACATGGAAGCAAACAAAATGTCCATCAACAGATAAATGGACAAAGAAGAAGTGGTATACGTACCGAATGGAATACTAGACTCAGGAAAAAAATTGAACAGTGCCGTTTGCAGGACTACAGATGAGCCTAGAAATAATCATATTAGGTTAAGTAAGTCAAAAGGGAATGACAAATATCCTATGATATCATTTATACCTGTTATCCTAAGATTGCTACCAATGAACATATTTCCACAGAAAAAGACACCCACAGACTTATAAAACAAACGACTGGTTAGCCAAAAGGAAAGTTGGGAGGATGGATAAATTAGGACTATGGGGCTAACATACATATACTGATGTACGTTAAATGTATATAAACATAAAACATATAAACTATATGAATTATAGAATCACCAATACATATAAAATATATAAAGACAAAACACCTACCAAATACCAAGGGAGGTCTACTCAACATTCTGTAAAACATACATGGTAACAGGATCCGAAGATGAACAGACATATGTAGGAATTATTGAGCAGATTCTGGACAGCCAGACAATCACAACACTCTAATCAAATTTACTCCAATAAGAAATAGAAATTAAATTTAAAAAACAAACAAAAGTAAGGAGACATAAACTTTTGGGGGCTTGTCCCAGCACATTCCCCTCTAATTTACAACCTCGGAATACTACGTCCAGGAAGACTTTGTGGCCCAAAAAACAAGAGTTGAGAACGTAATAATGCTGCGCCTTGTGGCTGTTTCCCACAACAGGAGCTTTAAACCCAGTGCTAATGGTTGCTTAATAGTCACAAGGATTGCAGGGCTGAAAATGACACCTGCCCTCAAAAAATGCCCCGGTGGAGGGAATAGGCAAGAAAATTCAACACATGACACATTTTTCAAGAAGTCAATATGAAGAGGGAAGTTGTACTCACTCTTTAAAAAAAGGAAAAGAAAAAAATGGACATGAATAAAGCTCAGTATAAGGAATTATTAGCCACATGCAAACCCAACCTCCAAAAAGGTTTCAGCTCACACCAGTCAAATGACCATCAGCAGAAAGTCTACAGACTATACATGCTGAAGGGGATTTAGAGAACTGTGGACCATCTAGCTGCTGGTGGGATGTAACTGGTAAGAGCACTAACGAAAACTGAATGGAGCTGCTTTAAAAGGTAAAAATTGAGCTACCATATGATGCGGCAGGGCACCTTTTGGGCCTGTAACCTAAGACCACCAGAATCGGAAAGACAGAGGCAGGCAAATGTGCACGGCAGCAATATTGAAATAGCCAAGATATGGAAGCAAAAAAAGGGTCCAAAAACAAATGAATGGACAAAGAAAAAGTGGTATACGGACAGAATGGAATAGTAACCTCGGTAAAAAAATGAACAATGCCATTTTGAGGAATACAGATGAGCCTACCAATAATCATATTAGGTTAAGTAAGTCAAAAGGGAATGACAAATATCCTATGATATCATTTATACATGTTATCCTAAGACTGCTACCAATGAACATATTTCCACCAAGAAAGACAACACACACTTATAAAACAAACTAATGGTTCACCAAAATGAAAGGTGGGAGGATGGATAAATTAGGATTATGGGGCTAACATACATATACTAATGTATGTTCAATGTATATAAACATATAATATATAAACTATATAATCACCAATACATATAAAATATATAATGAGAAAACACCTACCAAATACCAAGGGAGGTCTACTCAACATTCTGTGTGACATACATGGTAACAGGATCCGAAGATGAACAGACATATGTATGAATCATTGAGCAGATTCTGTACAGCCAGGCAATCACAACACTCTAATCAAAATTACTCCGATAAGAAATATAAAATAAATTTAAAAAAACAAACATTACTAAGGAGACATAAACTTCTGGGGGCTTGTCCCAGCACATTCCCCTCTAATTTACAACCTCGGAACACAACCTCCAGGAAGACTCTGTTACCCTAGTAACAAGAGGTGAGAACGTAATAATGCTGCCGCCTTGTGGCTGTTTCCCACAACAGCAGCTTTAAACCCAGTGCTAATGGTTGCTTAAGAGTCACAAGGACTGCAGGGCTGTAAATGACACCTGCCCACAAAAAATGCCCTGGGGTAGGGAATAGGCAAGGAAATTCAACACATGACAAATTTTTGAAGAAGGCAATATGAAGAGGGAAGTTGTACTCACTCTTTAAAAAAAAGGAAAAGAAAAAAAAAGGGCATGCCTAAAGCTCAGTATACGGAATTATTAGCCACATGCAAATCCAACCTCCAAAAAGGTTTCAGCTCACACCGGTGAAATGTCCATCAGCTAAAAGTCTACAGACTATAAATGCTGAAGGGGTTTTAGAGAACTCTGTACCTTCTAGCTGCTGGTGGGATGTAATTGGTAACAGCGCTAACGAACACTGAATGGAGCTGCTTTAAAAGGTAAAAATTGAGCTACCACATGATGCGGCAGGGCACCTTTTGGGCCTATAACCGAAGACCACCAGAATCGGAAAGACAGAGGCAGGCAAATGTGCACTGCAGCAATATTGAAATAGCCAAGACATGGAAGCAAAAATAAGGTCCATAAACAGATGAATGGACAGAGAAGACGTGGTATATGGACAGAATGGAATATCAGTCACGAAAAACAATAAAAGAACGGCATAGGCAGCACCACAGATGAGCCTAGAGATAATCACGCAACGTGAAGTAAGTCAGAATGCGAAAGACAAATGTCCTATGATATCACTTACGTTATCTGAAAATTCATAAAAATGAACATATTTCCATAGAGAAAGACAATCTCAGATTGAGATTAAGACAAACTTATGGTTAAGCCAATGAAAAGGTGTGAGGAATGGATAAATTAGGATACTGGGGTTAACACACATATACTAATACATATAAAATATATAATCCCCAAAGACCTATGGAATAGCAAGTGTGGTCTACTCAACACTCTGTAATAACCGACATGGAAAAGGACCCAAAGATCAATAGATGTATGTATATGTGTAAATGAACAAGGTTCTGTACACCTAGAACAAAAGACCTTTTTCAATCAAATTTGCTTGACAAAAACTACAACTTAAAGACACAAACAAGAATTAAGGAGGCTAAAACTTATGGGGGTTTGTCCTGGCACATTCCACTCTAATCTGCAACCTCAAAGCACAACTTGCAGCAAGGTTCTGTTTCCCTAGCAAGCAGAGTTGGCAACGTAGAAATGCTGCCACCCTAAGGCCGTTTCCTCAAACAACAGCTTTAAATCTACTGCTAATGGCCAATAATATTCACAAGGACTGCAGGGCTGTAAATGACTCATGCCCTCAAAAACTATCCTGGGGTAGGGAATGGCCATAAAAATCCAAACGGGGCAAATTTTTCAAGAAGCCAATTTGAAGTTGGGAGTTTAGCTCAATCTTAAGAAAACATGAAAAGGACATTGATAAACGCAAAACATCGGGAATTACTAGACGCAGGCAAATCCAATCTACACAAAGGTATCACCTCACACCAGTCACAGTGACCATCAGCAAAAAGTCAACAAACGATAGATGTTGAAGAAGTTGTGGAGAATAGCGTAACCTCTCGGTCTAAGTGGGATGTAAACTGGTAACAGCCAATAATAGGAACAGAATGGCAGCGCGTTTAAAGGTAAAAACTGAGTCACCATATGATCCGGAAGGCCCACTCTTGGGCCTGTCACCTGTAAAAGCCCGAATCAAAACGACACGGGATGGAGAATCGTGTACTGCAGCAGTATTTACAATAGCCAAAACATGGAAGCAAACAAAATGTCCATCAACAGATAAATGGACAAAGAAGAAGTGGTATACGTACCGAATGGAATACTAGACTCAGGAAAAAAATGAACAGTGCCGTTTGCAGGACTACAGATGAGCCTAGAAATAATCATATTAGGTTAAGTAAGTCAAAAGGGAATGACAAATATCCTATGATATCATTTATACCTGTTATCCTAAGATTGCTACCAATGAACATATTTCCACAGAAAAAGACACCCACAGACTTATAAAACAAACGACTGGTTAGCCAAAATGAAAGTTGGGAGGATGGATAAATTAGGACTATGGGGCTAACATACATATACTGATGTACGTTAAATGTATATAAACATAAAACATATAAACTATATGAATTATAGAATCACCAATACATATAAAATATATAAAGACAAAACACCTACCAAATACCAAGGGAGGTCTACTCAACATTCTGTAAAACATACATGGTAACAGGATCCGAAGATGAACAGACATATGTAGGAATTATTGAGCAGATTCTGGACAGCCAGACAATCACAACACTCTAATCAAATTTACTCCAATAAGAAATAGAAATTAAATTTAAAAAACAAACAAAAGTAAGGAGACATAAACTTTTGGGGGCTTGTCCCAGCACATTCCCCTCTAATTTACAACCTCGGAATACTACGTCCAGGAAGACTTTGTGGCCCAAAAAACAAGAGTTGAGAACGTAATAATGCTGCGCCTTGTGGCTGTTTCCCACAACAGGAGCTTTAAACCCAGTGCTAATGGTTGCTTAATAGTCACAAGGATTGCAGGGCTGAAAATGACACCTGCCCTCAAAAAATGCCCCGGTGGAGGGAATAGGCAAGAAAATTCAACACATGACACATTTTTCAAGAAGTCAATATGAAGAGGGAAGTTGTACTCACTCTTTAAAAAAAGGAAAAGAAAAAAATGGACATGAATAAAGCTCAGTATAAGGAATTATTAGCCACATGCAAACCCAACCTCCAAAAAGGTTTCAGCTCACACCAGTCAAATGACCATCAGCAGAAAGTCTACAGACTATACATGCTGAAGGGGATTTAGAGAACTGTGGACCATCTAGCTGCTGGTGGGATGTAACTGGTAAGAGCACTAACGAAAACTGAATGGAGCTGCTTTAAAAGGTAAAAATTGAGCTACCATATGATGCGGCAGGGCACCTTTTGGGCCTGTAACCTAAGACCACCAGAATCGGAAAGACAGAGGCAGGCAAATGTGCACGGCAGCAATACTGAAATAGCCAAGATATGGAAGCAAAAAAAGGGTCCAAAAACAAATGAATGGACAAAGAAAAAGTGGTATACGGACAGAATGGAATAGTAACCTCGGTAAAAAAATGAACAATGCCATTTTGAGGAATACAGATGAGCCTACCAATAATCATATTAGGTTAAGTAAGTCAAAAGGGAATGACAAATATCCTATGATATCATTTATACATGTTATCCTAAGACTGCTACCAATGAACATATTTCCACCAAGAAAGACAACACACACTTATAAAACAAACTAATGGTTCACCAAAATGAAAGGTGGGAGGATGGATAAATTAGGATTATGGGGCTAACATACATATACTAATGTATGTTCAATGTATATAAACATATAATATATAAACTATATAATCACCAATACATATAAAATATATAATGAGAAAACACCTACCAAATACCAAGGGAGGTCTACTCAACATTCTGTGTGACATACATGGTAACAGGATCCGAAGATGAACAGACATATGTATGAATCATTGAGCAGATTCTGTACAGCCAGGCAATCACAACACTCTAATCAAAATTACTCCGATAAGAAATATAAAATAAATTTAAAAAAACAAACATTACTAAGGAGACATAAACTTCTGGGGGCTTGTCCCAGCACATTCCCCTCTAATTTACAACCTCGGAACACAACCTCCAGGAAGACTCTGTTACCCTAGTAACAAGAGGTGAGAACGTAATAATGCTGCCGCCTTGTGGCTGTTTCCCACAACAGCAGCTTTAAACCCAGTGCTAATGGTTGCTTAAGAGTCACAAGGACTGCAGGGCTGTAAATGACACCTGCCCACAAAAAATGCCCTGGGGTAGGGAATAGGCAAGGAAATTCAACACATGACAAATTTTTGAAGAAGGCAATATGAAGAGGGAAGTTGTACTCACTCTTTAAAAAAAAGGAAAAGAAAAAAAAAGGGCATGCCTAAAGCTCAGTATACGGAATTATTAGCCACATGCAAATCCAACCTCCAAAAAGATTTCAGCTCACACCGGTGAAATGTCCATCAGCTAAAAGTCTACAAACTATAAATGCTGAAGGGGTTTTAGAGAACTCTGTACCTTCTAGCTGCTGGTGGGATGTAATTGGTAACAGCGCTAACGAACACTGAATGGAGCTGCTTTAAAAGGTAAAAATTGAGCTACCACATGATGCGGCAGGGCACCTTTTGGGCCTATAACCGAAGACCACCAGAATCGGAAAGACAGAGGCAGGCAAATGTGCACTGCAGCAATATTGAAATAGCCAAGACATGGAAGCAAAAATAAGGTCCATAAACAGATGAATGGACAGAGAAGACGTGGTATATGGACAGAATGGAATATCAGTCACGAAAAACAATAAAAGAACGGCATAGGCAGCACCACAGATGAGCCTAGAGATAATCACGCAACGTGAAGTAAGTCAGAATGCGAAAGACAAATGTCCTATGATATCACTTACGTTATCTGAAAATTCATAAAAATGAACATATTTCCATAGAGAAAGACAATCTCAGATTGAGATTAAGACAAACTTATGGTTAAGCCAATGAAAAGGTGTGAGGAATGGATAAATTAGGATACTGGGGTTAACACACATATACTAATACATATAAAATATATAATCCCCAAAGACCTATGGAATAGCAAGTGTGGTCTACTCAACACTCTGTAATAACCGACATGGAAAAGGACCCAAAGATCAATAGATGTATGTATATGTGTAAATGAACAAGGTTCTGTACACCTAGAACAAAAGACCTTTTTCAATCAAATTTGCTTGACAAAAACTACAACTTAAAGACACAAACAAGAATTAAGGAGGCTAAAACTTATGGGGGTTTGTCCTGGCACATTCCACTCTAATCTGCAACCTCAAAGCACAACTTGCAGCAAGGTTCTGTTTCCCTAGCAAGCAGAGTTGGCAACGTAGAAATGCTGCCACCCTAAGGCCGTTTCCTCAAACAACAGCTTTAAATCTACTGCTAATGGCCAATAATATTCACAAGGACTGCAGGGATGTAAATGACTCATGCCCTCAAAAACTATCCTGGGGTAGGGAATGGCCATAAAAATCCAAACGGGGCAAATTTTTCAAGAAGCCAATTTGAAGTTGGGAGTTTAGCTCAATCTTAAGAAAACATGAAAAGGACATTGATAAACGCAAAACATCGGGAATTACTAGACGCAGGCAAATCCAATCTACACAAAGGTATCACCTCACACCAGTCACAGTGACCATCAGCAAAAAGTCAACAAACGATAGATGTTGAAGAAGTTGTGGAGAATAGCGTAACCTCTCGGTCTAAGTGGGATGTAAACTGGTAACAGCCAATAATAGGAACAGAATGGCAGCGCGTTTAAAGGTAAAAACTGAGTCACCATATGATCCGGAAGGCCCACTCTTGGGCCTGTCACCTGTAAAAGCCCGAATCAAAACGACACGGGATGGAGAATCGTGTACTGCAGCAGTATTTACAATAGCCAAAACATGGAAGCAAACAAAATGTCCATCAACAGATAAATGGACAAAGAAGAAGTGGTATACGTACCGAATGGAATACTAGACTCAGGAAAAAAATGAACAGTGCCGTTTTCAGGACTACAGATGAGCCTAGAAATAATCATATTAGGTTAAGTAAGTCAAAAGGGAATGACAAATATCCTATGATATCATTTATACCTGTTATCCTAAGATTGCTACCAATGAACATATTTCCACAGAAAAAGACACCCACAGACTTATAAAACAAACGACTGGTTAGCCAAAATGAAAGTTGGGAGGATGGATAAATTAGGACTATGGGGCTAACATACATATACTGATGTACGTTAAATGTATATAAACATAAAACATATAAACTATATGAATTATAGAATCACCAATACATATAAAATATATAAAGACAAAACACCTACCAAATACCAAGGGAGGTCTACTCAACATTCTGTAAAACATACATGGTAACAGGATCCGAAGATGAACAGACATATGTAGGAATTATTGAGCAGATTCTGGACAGCCAGACAATCACAACACTCTAATCAAATTTACTCCAATAAGAAATAGAAATTAAATTTAAAAAACAAACAAAAGTAAGGAGACATAAACTTTTGGGGGCTTGTCCCAGCACATTCCCCTCTAATTTACAACCTCGGAATACTACGTCCAGGAAGACTTTGTGGCCCAAAAAACAAGAGTTGAGAACGTAATAATGCTGCGCCTTGTGGCTGTTTCCCACAACAGGAGCTTTAAACCCAGTGCTAATGGTTGCTTAATAGTCACAAGGATTGCAGGGCTGAAAATGACACCTGCCCTCAAAAAATGCCCCGGTGGAGGGAATAGGCAAGAAAATTCAACACATGACACATTTTTCAAGAAGTCAATATGAAGAGGGAAGTTGTACTCACTCTTTAAAAAAAGGAAAAGAAAAAAATGGACATGAATAAAGCTCAGTATAAGGAATTATTAGCCACATGCAAACCCAACCTCCAAAAAGGTTTCAGCTCACACCAGTCAAATGACCATCAGCAGAAAGTCTACAGACTATACATGCTGAAGGGGATTTAGAGAACTGTGGACCATCTAGCTGCTGGTGGGATGTAACTGGTAAGAGCACTAACGAAAACTGAATGGAGCTGCTTTAAAAGGTAAAAATTGAGCTACCATATGATGCGGCAGGGCACCTTTTGGGCCTATAACCTAAGACCACCAGAATCGGAAAGACAGAGGCAGGCAAATGTGCACGGCAGCAATATTGAAATAGCCAAGATATGGAAGCAAAAAAAGGGTCCAAAAACAAATGAATGGACAAAGAAAAAGTGGTATACGGACAGAATGGAATAGTAACCTCGGTAAAAAAATGAACAATGCCATTTTGAGGAATACAGATGAGCCTACCAATAATCATATTAGGTTAAGTAAGTCAAAAGGGAATGACAAATATCCTATGATATCATTTATACATGTTATCCTAAGACTGCTACCAATGAACATATTTCCACCAAGAAAGACAACACACACTTATAAAACAAACTAATGGTTCACCAAAATGAAAGGTGGGAGGATGGATAAATTAGGATTATGGGGCTAACATACATATACTAATGTATGTTCAATGTATATAAACATATAATATATAAACTATATAATCACCAATACATATAAAATATATAATGAGAAAACACCTACCAAATACCAAGGGAGGTCTACTCAACATTCTGTGTGACATACATGGTAACAGGATCCGAAGATGAACAGACATATGTATGAATCATTGAGCAGATTCTGTACAGCCAGGCAATCACAACACTCTAATCAAAATTACTCCGATAAGAAATATAAAATAAATTTAAAAAAACAAACATTACTAAGGAGACATAAACTTCTGGGGGCTTGTCCCAGCACATTCCCCTCTAATTTACAACCTCGGAACACAACCTCCAGGAAGACTCTGTTACCCTAGTAACAAGAGGTGAGAACGTAATAATGCTGCCGCCTTGTGGCTGTTTCCCACAACAGCAGCTTTAAACCCAGTGCTAATGGTTGCTTAAGAGTCACAAGGACTGCAGGGCTGTAAATGACACCTGCCCACAAAAAATGCCCTGGGGTAGGGAATAGGCAAGGAAATTCAACACATGACAAATTTTTGAAGAAGGCAATATGAAGAGGGAAGTTGTACTCACTCTTTAAAAAAAAGGAAAAGAAAAAAAAAGGGCATGCCTAAAGCTCAGTATACGGAATTATTAGCCACATGCAAATCCAACCTCCAAAAAGGTTTCAGCTCACACCGGTGAAATGTCCATCAGCTAAAAGTCTACAGACTATAAATGCTGAAGGGGTTTTAGAGAACTCTGTACCTTCTAGCTGCTGGTGGGATGTAATTGGTAACAGCGCTAACGAACACTGAATGGAGCTGCTTTAAAAGGTAAAAATTGAGCTACCACATGATGCGGCAGGGCACCTTTTGGGCCTATAACCGAAGACCACCAGAATCGGAAAGACAGAGGCAGGCAAATGTGCACTGCAGCAATATTGAAATAGCCAAGACATGGAAGCAAAAATAAGGTCCATAAACAGATGAATGGACAGAGAAGACGTGGTATATGGACAGAATGGAATATCAGTCACGAAAAACAATAAAAGAACGGCATAGGCAGCACCACAGATGAGCCTAGAGATAATCACGCAACGTGAAGTAAGTCAGAATGCGAAAGACAAATGTCCTATGATATCACTTACGTTATCTGAAAATTCATAAAAATGAACATATTTCCATAGAGAAAGACAATCTCAGATTGAGATTAAGACAAACTTATGGTTAAGCCAATGAAAAGGTGTGAGGAATGGATAAATTAGGATACTGGGGTTAACACACATATACTAATACATATAAAATATATAATCCCCAAAGACCTATGGAATAGCAAGTGTGGTCTACTCAACACTCTGTAATAACCGACATGGAAAAGGACCCAAAGATCAATAGATGTATGTATATGTGTAAATGAACAAGGTTCTGTACACCTAGAACAAAAGACCTTTTTCAATCAAATTTGCTTGACAAAAACTACAACTTAAAGACACAAACAAGAATTAAGGAGGCTAAAACTTATGGGGGTTTGTCCTGGCACATTCCACTCTAATCTGCAACCTCAAAGCACAACTTGCAGCAAGGTTCTGTTTCCCTAGCAAGCAGAGTTGGCAACGTAGAAATGCTGCCACCCTAAGGCCGTTTCCTCAAACAACAGCTTTAAATCTACTGCTAATGGCCAATAATATTCACAAGGACTGCAGGGCTGTAAATGACTCATGCCCTCAAAAACTATCCTGGGGTAGGGAATGGCCATAAAAATCCAAACGGGGCAAATTTTTCAAGAAGCCAATTTGAAGTTGGGAGTTTAGCTCAATCTTAAGAAAACATGAAAAGGACATTGATAAACGCAAAACATCGGGAATTACTAGACGCAGGCAAATCCAATCTACACAAAGGTATCACCTCACACCAGTCACAGTGACCATCAGCAAAAAGTCAACAAACGATAGATGTTGAAGAAGTTGTGGAGAATAGCGTAACCTCTCGGTCTAAGTGGGATGTAAACTGGTAACAGCCAATAATAGGAACAGAATGGCAGCGCGTTTAAAGGTAAAAACTGAGTCACCATATGATCCGGAAGGCCCACTCTTGGGCCTGTCACCTGTAAAAGCCCGAATCAAAACGACACGGGATGGAGAATCGTGTACTGCAGCAGTATTTACAATAGCCAAAACATGGAAGCAAACAAAATGTCCATCAACAGATAAATGGACAAAGAAGAAGTGGTATACGTACCGAATGGAATACTAGACTCAGGAAAAAAATGAACAGTGCCGTTTGCAGGACTACAGATGAGCCTAGAAATAATCATATTAGGTTAAGTAAGTCAAAAGGGAATGACAAATATCCTATGATATCATTTATACCTGTTATCCTAAGATTGCTACCAATGAACATATTTCCACAGAAAAAGACACCCACAGACTTATAAAACAAACGACTGGTTAGCCAAAATGAAAGTTGGGAGGATGGATAAATTAGGACTATGGGGCTAACATACATATACTGATGTACGTTAAATGTATATAAACATAAAACATATAAACTATATGAATTATAGAATCACCAATACATATAAAATATATAAAGACAAAACACCTACCAAATACCAAGGGAGGTCTACTCAACATTCTGTAAAACATACATGGTAACAGGATCCGAAGATGAACAGACATATGTAGGAATTATTGAGCAGATTCTGGACAGCCAGACAATCACAACACTCTAATCAAATTTACTCCAATAAGAAATAGAAATTAAATTTAAAAAACAAACAAAAGTAAGGAGACATAAACTTTTGGGGGCTTGTCCCAGCACATTCCCCTCTAATTTACAACCTCGGAATACTACGTCCAGGAAGACTTTGTGGCCCAAAAAACAAGAGTTGAGAACGTAATAATGCTGCGCCTTGTGGCTGTTTCCCACAACAGGAGCTTTAAACCCAGTGCTAATGGTTGCTTAATAGTCACAAGGATTGCAGGGCTGAAAATGACACCTGCCCTCAAAAAATGCCCCGGTGGAGGGAATAGGCAAGAAAATTCAACACATGACACATTTTTCAAGAAGTCAATATGAAGAGGGAAGTTGTACTCACTCTTTAAAAAAAGGAAAAGAAAAAAATGGACATGAATAAAGCTCAGTATAAGGAATTATTAGCCACATGCAAACCCAACCTCCAAAAAGGTTTCAGCTCACACCAGTCAAATGACCATCAGCAGAAAGTCTACAGACTATACATGCTGAAGGGGATTTAGAGAACTGTGGACCATCTAGCTGCTGGTGGGATGTAACTGGTAAGAGCACTAACGAAAACTGAATGGAGCTGCTTTAAAAGGTAAAAATTGAGCTACCATATGATGCGGCAGGGCACCTTTTGGGCCTATAACCTAAGACCACCAGAATCGGAAAGACAGAGGCAGGCAAATGTGCACGGCAGCAATATTGAAATAGCCAAGATATGGAAGCAAAAAAAGGGTCCAAAAACAAATGAATGGACAAAGAAAAAGTGGTATACGGACAGAATGGAATAGTAACCTCGGTAAAAAAATGAACAATGCCATTTTGAGGAATACAGATGAGCCTACCAATAATCATATTAGGTTAAGTAAGTCAAAAGGGAATGACAAATATCCTATGATATCATTTATACATGTTATCCTAAGACTGCTACCAATGAACATATTTCCACCAAGAAAGACAACACACACTTATAAAACAAACTAATGGTTCACCAAAATGAAAGGTGGGAGGATGGATAAATTAGGATTATGGGGCTAACATACATATACTAATGTATGTTCAATGTATATAAACATATAATATATAAACTATATAATCACCAATACATATAAAATATATAATGAGAAAACACCTACCAAATACCAAGGGAGGTCTACTCAACATTCTGTGTGACATACATGGTAACAGGATCCGAAGATGAACAGACATATGTATGAATCATTGAGCAGATTCTGTACAGCCAGGCAATCACAACACTCTAATCAAAATTACTCCGATAAGAAATATAAAATAAATTTAAAAAAACAAACATTACTAAGGAGACATAAACTTCTGGGGGCTTGTCCCAGCACATTCCCCTCTAATTTACAACCTCGGAACACAACCTCCAGGAAGACTCTGTTACCCTAGTAACAAGAGGTGAGAACGTAATAATGCTGCCGCCTTGTGGCTGTTTCCCACAACAGCAGCTTTAAACCCAGTGCTAATGGTTGCTTAAGAGTCACAAGGACTGCAGGGCTGTAAATGACACCTGCCCACAAAAAATGCCCTGGGGTAGGGAATAGGCAAGGAAATTCAACACATGACAAATTTTTGAAGAAGGCAATATGAAGAGGGAAGTTGTACTCACTCTTTAAAAAAAAGGAAAAGAAAAAAAAAGGGCATGCCTAAAGCTCAGTATACGGAATTATTAGCCACATGCAAATCCAACCTCCAAAAAGGTTTCAGCTCACACCGGTGAAATGTCCATCAGCTAAAAGTCTACAGACTATACATGCTGAAGGGGTTTTAGAGAACTCTGTACCTTCTAGCTGCTGGTGGGATGTAACTGGTAACAGCGCTAACGAACACTGAATGGAGCTGCTTTAAAAGGTAAAAATTGAGCTACCATATTTTGCGGCAGGGCACCTTTTGGGCCTGTAACCTAAGACCACCAGAATCGGAAAGACAGAGGCAGGCAAATGTGCACGGCAGCAATACTGAAATAGCCAAGATATGGAAGCAAAAAAAGGGTCCAAAAACAAATGAATGGACAAAGAAAAAGTGGTATACGGACAGAATGGAATAGTAACCTCGGTAAAAAAATGAACAATGCCATTTTGAGGAATACAGATGAGCCTACCAATAATCATATTAGGTTAAGTAAGTCAAAAGGGAATGACAAATATCCTATGATATCATTTATACATGTTATCCTAAGACTGCTACCAATGAACATATTTCCACCAAGAAAGACAACACACACTTATAAAACAAACTAATGGTTCACCAAAATGAAAGGTGGGAGGATGGATAAATTAGGATTATGGGGCTAACATACATATACTAATGTATGTTCAATGTATATAAACATATAATATATAAACTATATAATCACCAATACATATAAAATATATAATGAGAAAACACCTACCAAATACCAAGGGAGGTCTACTCAACATTCTGTGTGACATACATGGTAACAGGATCCGAAGATGAACAGACATATGTATGAATCATTGAGCAGATTCTGTACAGCCAGGCAATCACAACACTCTAATCAAAATTACTCCGATAAGAAATATAAAATAAATTTAAAAAAACAAACATTACTAAGGAGACATAAACTTCTGGGGGCTTGTCCCAGCACATTCCCCTCTAATTTACAACCTCGGAACACAACCTCCAGGAAGACTCTGTTACCCTAGTAACAAGAGGTGAGAACGTAATAATGCTGCCGCCTTGTGGCTGTTTCCCACAACAGCAGCTTTAAACCCAGTGCTAATGGTTGCTTAAGAGTCACAAGGACTGCAGGGCTGTAAATGACACCTGCCCACAAAAAATGCCCTGGGGTAGGGAATAGGCAAGGAAATTCAACACATGACAAATTTTTGAAGAAGGCAATATGAAGAGGGAAGTTGTACTCACTCTTTAAAAAAAAGGAAAAGAAAAAAAAAGGGCATGCCTAAAGCTCAGTATACGGAATTATTAGCCACATGCAAATCCAACCTCCAAAAAGGTTTCAGCTCACACCGGTGAAATGTCCATCAGCTAAAAGTCTACAGACTATAAATGCTGAAGGGGTTTTAGAGAACTCTGTACCTTCTAGCTGCTGGTGGGATGTAATTGGTAACAGCGCTAACGAACACTGAATGGAGCTGCTTTAAAAGGTAAAAATTGAGCTACCACATGATGCGGCAGGGCACCTTTTGGGCCTATAACCGAAGACCACCAGAATCGGAAAGACAGAGGCAGGCAAATGTGCACTGCAGCAATATTGAAATAGCCAAGACATGGAAGCAAAAATAAGGTCCATAAACAGATGAATGGACAGAGAAGACGTGGTATATGGACAGAATGGAATATCAGTCACGAAAAACAATAAAAGAACGGCATAGGCAGCACCACAGATGAGCCTAGAGATAATCACGCAACGTGAAGTAAGTCAGAATGCGAAAGACAAATGTCCTATGATATCACTTACGTTATCTGAAAATTCATAAAAATGAACATATTTCCATAGAGAAAGACAATCTCAGATTGAGATTAAGACAAACTTATGGTTAAGCCAATGAAAAGGTGTGAGGAATGGATAAATTAGGATACTGGGGTTAACACACATATACTAATACATATAAAATATATAATCCCCAAAGACCTATGGAATAGCAAGTGTGGTCTACTCAACACTCTGTAATAACCGACATGGAAAAGGACCCAAAGATCAATAGATGTATGTATATGTGTAAATGAACAAGGTTCTGTACACCTAGAACAAAAGACCTTTTTCAATCAAATTTGCTTGACAAAAACTACAACTTAAAGACACAAACAAGAATTAAGGAGGCTAAAACTTATGGGGGTTTGTCCTGGCACATTCCACTCTAATCTGCAACCTCAAAGCACAACTTGCAGCAAGGTTCTGTTTCCCTAGCAAGCAGAGTTGGCAACGTAGAAATGCTGCCACCCTAAGGCCGTTTCCTCAAACAACAGCTTTAAATCTACTGCTAATGGCCAATAATATTCACAAGGACTGCAGGGCTGTAAATGACTCATGCCCTCAAAAACTATCCTGGGGTAGGGAATGGCCATAAAAATCCAAACGGGGCAAATTTTTCAAGAAGCCAATTTGAAGTTGGGAGTTTAGCTCAATCTTAAGAAAACATGAAAAGGACATTGATAAACGCAAAACATCGGGAATTACTAGACGCAGGCAAATCCAATCTACACAAAGGTATCACCTCACACCAGTCACAGTGACCATCAGCAAAAAGTCAACAAACGATAGATGTTGAAGAAGTTGTGGAGAATAGCGTAACCTCTCGGTCTAAGTGGGATGTAAACTGGTAACAGCCAATAATAGGAACAGAATGGCAGCGCGTTTAAAGGTAAAAACTGAGTCACCATATGATCCGGAAGGCCCACTCTTGGGCCTGTCACCTGTAAAAGCCCGAATCAAAACGACACGGGATGGAGAATCGTGTACTGCAGCAGTATTTACAATAGCCAAAACATGGAAGCAAACAAAATGTCCATCAACAGATAAATGGACAAAGAAGAAGTGGTATACGTACCGAATGGAATACTAGACTCAGGAAAAAAATGAACAGTGCCGTTTGCAGGACTACAGATGAGCCTAGAAATAATCATATTAGGTTAAGTAAGTCAAAAGGGAATGACAAATATCCTATGATATCATTTATACCTGTTATCCTAAGATTGCTACCAATGAACATATTTCCACAGAAAAAGACACCCACAGACTTATAAAACAAACGACTGGTTAGCCAAAATGAAAGTTGGGAGGATGGATAAATTAGGACTATGGGGCTAACATACATATACTGATGTACGTTAAATGTATATAAACATAAAACATATAAACTATATGAATTATAGAATCACCAATACATATAAAATATATAAAGACAAAACACCTACCAAATACCAAGGGAGGTCTACTCAACATTCTGTAAAACATACATGGTAACAGGATCCGAAGATGAACAGACATATGTAGGAATTATTGAGCAGATTCTGGACAGCCAGACAATCACAACACTCTAATCAAATTTACTCCAATAAGAAATAGAAATTAAATTTAAAAAACAAACAAAAGTAAGGAGACATAAACTTTTGGGGGCTTGTCCCAGCACATTCCCCTCTAATTTACAACCTCGGAATACTACGTCCAGGAAGACTTTGTGGCCCAAAAAACAAGAGTTGAGAACGTAATAATGCTGCGCCTTGTGGCTGTTTCCCACAACAGGAGCTTTAAACCCAGTGCTAATGGTTGCTTAATAGTCACAAGGATTGCAGGGCTGAAAATGACACCTGCCCTCAAAAAATGCCCCGGTGGAGGGAATAGGCAAGAAAATTCAACACATGACACATTTTTCAAGAAGTCAATATGAAGAGGGAAGTTGTACTCACTCTTTAAAAAAAGGAAAAGAAAAAAATGGACATGAATAAAGCTCAGTATAAGGAATTATTAGCCACATGCAAACCCAACCTCCAAAAAGGTTTCAGCTCACACCAGTCAAATGACCATCAGCAGAAAGTCTACAGACTATACATGCTGAAGGGGATTTAGAGAACTGTGGACCATCTAGCTGCTGGTGGGATGTAACTGGTAAGAGCACTAACGAAAACTGAATGGAGCTGCTTTAAAAGGTAAAAATTGAGCTACCATATGATGCGGCAGGGCACCTTTTGGGCCTGTAACCTAAGACCACCAGAATCGGAAAGACAGAGGCAGGCAAATGTGCACGGCAGCAATATTGAAATAGCCAAGATATGGAAGCAAAAAAAGGGTCCAAAAACAAATGAATGGACAAAGAAAAAGTGGTATACGGACAGAATGGAATAGTAACCTCGGTAAAAAAATGAACAATGCCATTTTGAGGAATACAGATGAGCCTACCAATAATCATATTAGGTTAAGTAAGTCAAAAGGGAATGACAAATATCCTATGATATCATTTATACATGTTATCCTAAGACTGCTACCAATGAACATATTTCCACCAAGAAAGACAACACACACTTATAAAACAAACTAATGGTTCACCAAAATGAAAGGTGGGAGGATGGATAAATTAGGATTATGGGGCTAACATACATATACTAATGTATGTTCAATGTATATAAACATATAATATATAAACTATATAATCACCAATACATATAAAATATATAATGAGAAAACACCTACCAAATACCAAGGGAGGTCTACTCAACATTCTGTGTGACATACATGGTAACAGGATCCGAAGATGAACAGACATATGTATGAATCATTGAGCAGATTCTGTACAGCCAGGCAATCACAACACTCTAATCAAAATTACTCCGATAAGAAATATAAAATAAATTTAAAAAAACAAACATTACTAAGGAGACATAAACTTCTGGGGGCTTGTCCCAGCACATTCCCCTCTAATTTACAACCTCGGAACACAACCTCCAGGAAGACTCTGTTACCCTAGTAACAAGAGGTGAGAACGTAATAATGCTGCCGCCTTGTGGCTGTTTCCCACAACAGCAGCTTTAAACCCAGTGCTAATGGTTGCTTAAGAGTCACAAGGACTGCAGGGCTGTAAATGACACCTGCCCACAAAAAATGCCCTGGGGTAGGGAATAGGCAAGGAAATTCAACACATGACAAATTTTTGAAGAAGGCAATATGAAGAGGGAAGTTGTACTCACTCTTTAAAAAAAAGGAAAAGAAAAAAAAAGGGCATGCCTAAAGCTCAGTATACGGAATTATTAGCCACATGCAAATCCAACCTCCAAAAAGGTTTCAGCTCACACCGGTGAAATGTCCATCAGCTAAAAGTCTACAGACTATAAATGCTGAAGGGGTTTTAGAGAACTCTGTACCTTCTAGCTGCTGGTGGGATGTAATTGGTAACAGCGCTAACGAACACTGAATGGAGCTGCTTTAAAAGGTAAAAATTGAGCTACCACATGATGCGGCAGGGCACCTTTTGGGCCTATAACCGAAGACCACCAGAATCGGAAAGACAGAGGCAGGCAAATGTGCACTGCAGCAATATTGAAATAGCCAAGACATGGAAGCAAAAATAAGGTCCATAAACAGATGAATGGACAGAGAAGACGTGGTATATGGACAGAATGGAATATCAGTCACGAAAAACAATAAAAGAACGGCATAGGCAGCACCACAGATGAGCCTAGAGATAATCACGCAACGTGAAGTAAGTCAGAATGCGAAAGACAAATGTCCTATGATATCACTTACGTTATCTGAAAATTCATAAAAATGAACATATTTCCATAGAGAAAGACAATCTCAGATTGAGATTAAGACAAACTTATGGTTAAGCCAATGAAAAGGTGTGAGGAATGGATAAATTAGGATACTGGGGTTAACACACATATACTAATACATATAAAATATATAATCCCCAAAGACCTATGGAATAGCAAGTGTGGTCTACTCAACACTCTGTAATAACCGACATGGAAAAGGACCCAAAGATCAATAGATGTATGTATATGTGTAAATGAACAAGGTTCTGTACACCTAGAACAAAAGACCTTTTTCAATCAAATTTGCTTGACAAAAACTACAACTTAAAGACACAAACAAGAATTAAGGAGGCTAAAACTTATGGGGGTTTGTCCTGGCACATTCCACTCTAATCTGCAACCTCAAAGCACAACTTGCAGCAAGGTTCTGTTTCCCTAGCAAGCAGAGTTGGCAACGTAGAAATGCTGCCACCCTAAGGCCGTTTCCTCAAACAACAGCTTTAAATCTACTGCTAATGGCCAATAATATTCACAAGGACTGCAGGGCTGTAAATGACTCATGCCCTCAAAAACTATCCTGGGGTAGGGAATGGCCATAAAAATCCAAACGGGGCAAATTTTTCAAGAAGCCAATTTGAAGTTGGGAGTTTAGCTCAATCTTAAGAAAACATGAAAAGGACATTGATAAACGCAAAACATCGGGAATTACTAGACGCAGGCAAATCCAATCTACACAAAGGTATCACCTCACACCAGTCACAGTGACCATCAGCAAAAAGTCAACAAACGATAGATGTTGAAGAAGTTGTGGAGAATAGCGTAACCTCTCGGTCTAAGTGGGATGTAAACTGGTAACAGCCAATAATAGGAACAGAATGGCAGCGCGTTTAAAGGTAAAAACTGAGTCACCATATGATCCGGAAGGCCCACTCTTGGGCCTGTCACCTGTAAAAGCCCGAATCAAAACGACACGGGATGGAGAATCGTGTACTGCAGCAGTATTTACAATAGCCAAAACATGGAAGCAAACAAAATGTCCATCAACAGATAAATGGACAAAGAAGAAGTGGTATACGTACCGAATGGAATACTAGACTCAGGAAAAAAATGAACAGTGCCGTTTGCAGGACTACAGATGAGCCTAGAAATAATCATATTAGGTTAAGTAAGTCAAAAGGGAATGACAAATATCCTATGATATCATTTATACCTGTTATCCTAAGATTGCTACCAATGAACATATTTCCACAGAAAAAGACACCCACAGACTTATAAAACAAACGACTGGTTAGCCAAAATGAAAGTTGGGAGGATGGATAAATTAGGACTATGGGGCTAACATACATATACTGATGTACGTTAAATGTATATAAACATAAAACATATAAACTATATGAATTATAGAATCACCAATACATATAAAATATATAAAGACAAAACACCTACCAAATACCAAGGGAGGTCTACTCAACATTCTGTAAAACATACATGGTAACAGGATCCGAAGATGAACAGACATATGTAGGAATTATTGAGCAGATTCTGGACAGCCAGACAATCACAACACTCTAATCAAATTTACTCCAATAAGAAATAGAAATTAAATTTAAAAAACAAACAAAAGTAAGGAGACATAAACTTTTGGGGGCTTGTCCCAGCACATTCCCCTCTAATTTACAACCTCGGAATACTACGTCCAGGAAGACTTTGTGGCCCAAAAAACAAGAGTTGAGAACGTAATAATGCTGCGCCTTGTGGCTGTTTCCCACAACAGGAGCTTTAAACCCAGTGCTAATGGTTGCTTAATAGTCACAAGGATTGCAGGGCTGAAAATGACACCTGCCCTCAAAAAATGCCCCGGTGGAGGGAATAGGCAAGAAAATTCAACACATGACACATTTTTCAAGAAGTCAATATGAAGAGGGAAGTTGTACTCACTCTTTAAAAAAAGGAAAAGAAAAAAATGGACATGAATAAAGCTCAGTATAAGGAATTATTAGCCACATGCAAACCCAACCTCCAAAAAGGTTTCAGCTCACACCAGTCAAATGACCATCAGCAGAAAGTCTACAGACTATACATGCTGAAGGGGATTTAGAGAACTGTGGACCATCTAGCTGCTGGTGGGATGTAACTGGTAAGAGCACTAACGAAAACTGAATGGAGCTGCTTTAAAAGGTAAAAATTGAGCTACCATATGATGCGGCAGGGCACCTTTTGGGCCTGTAACCTAAGACCACCAGAATCGGAAAGACAGAGGCAGGCAAATGTGCACGGCAGCAATACTGAAATAGCCAAGATATGGAAGCAAAAAAAGGGTCCAAAAACAAATGAATGGACAAAGAAAAAGTGTTATACGGACAGAATGGAATAGTAACCTCGGTAAAAAAATGAACAATGCCATTTTGAGGAATACAGATGAGCCTACCAATAATCATATTAGGTTAAGTAAGTCAAAAGGGAATGACAAATATCCTATGATATCATTTATACATGTTATCCTAAGACTGCTACCAATGAACATATTTCCACCAAGAAAGACAACACACACTTATAAAACAAACTAATGGTTCACCAAAATGAAAGGTGGGAGGATGGATAAATTAGGATTATGGGGCTAACATACATATACTAATGTATGTTCAATGTATATAAACATATAATATATAAACTATATAATCACCAATACATATAAAATATATAATGAGAAAACACCTACCAAATACCAAGGGAGGTCTACTCAACATTCTGTGTGACATACATGGTAACAGGATCCGAAGATGAACAGACATATGTATGAATCATTGAGCAGATTCTGTACAGCCAGGCAATCACAACACTCTAATCAAAATTACTCCGATAAGAAATATAAAATAAATTTAAAAAAACAAACATTACTAAGGAGACATAAACTTCTGGGGGCTTGTCCCAGCACATTCCCCTCTAATTTACAACCTCGGAACACAACCTCCAGGAAGACTCTGTTACCCTAGTAACAAGAGGTGAGAACGTAATAATGCTGCCGCCTTGTGGCTGTTTCCCACAACAGCAGCTTTAAACCCAGTGCTAATGGTTGCTTAAGAGTCACAAGGACTGCAGGGCTGTAAATGACACCTGCCCACAAAAAATGCCCTGGGGTAGGGAATAGGCAAGGAAATTCAACACATGACAAATTTTTGAAGAAGGCAATATGAAGAGGGAAGTTGTACTCACTCTTTAAAAAAAAGGAAAAGAAAAAAAAAGGGCATGCCTAAAGCTCAGTATACGGAATTATTAGCCACATGCAAATCCAACCTCCAAAAAGGTTTCAGCTCACACCGGTGAAATGTCCATCAGCTAAAAGTCTACAGACTATAAATGCTGAAGGGGTTTTAGAGAACTCTGTACCTTCTAGCTGCTGGTGGGATGTAATTGGTAACAGCGCTAACGAACACTGAATGGAGCTGCTTTAAAAGGTAAAAATTGAGCTACCACATGATGCGGCAGGGCACCTTTTGGGCCTATAACCGAAGACCACCAGAATCGGAAAGACAGAGGCAGGCAAATGTGCACTGCAGCAATATTGAAATAGCCAAGACATGGAAGCAAAAATAAGGTCCATAAACAGATGAATGGACAGAGAAGACGTGGTATATGGACAGAATGGAATATCAGTCACGAAAAACAATAAAAGAACGGCATAGGCAGCACCACAGATGAGCCTAGAGATAATCACGCAACGTGAAGTAAGTCAGAATGCGAAAGACAAATGTCCTATGATATCACTTACGTTATCTGAAAATTCATAAAAATGAACATATTTCCATAGAGAAAGACAATCTCAGATTGAGATTAAGACAAACTTATGGTTAAGCCAATGAAAAGGTGTGAGGAATGGATAAATTAGGATACTGGGGTTAACACACATATACTAATACATATAAAATATATAATCCCCAAAGACCTATGGAATAGCAAGTGTGGTCTACTCAACACTCTGTAATAACCGACATGGAAAAGGACCCAAAGATCAATAGATGTATGTATATGTGTAAATGAACAAGGTTCTGTACACCTAGAACAAAAGACCTTTTTCAATCAAATTTGCTTGACAAAAACTACAACTTAAAGACACAAACAAGAATTAAGGAGGCTAAAACTTATGGGGGTTTGTCCTGGCACATTCCACTCTAATCTGCAACCTCAAAGCACAACTTGCAGCAAGGTTCTGTTTCCCTAGCAAGCAGAGTTGGCAACGTAGAAATGCTGCCACCCTAAGGCCGTTTCCTCAAACAACAGCTTTAAATCTACTGCTAATGGCCAATAATATTCACAAGGACTGCAGGGCTGTAAATGACTCATGCCCTCAAAAACTATCCTGGGGTAGGGAATGGCCATAAAAATCCAAACGGGGCAAATTTTTCAAGAAGCCAATTTGAAGTTGGGAGTTTAGCTCAATCTTAAGAAAACATGAAAAGGACATTGATAAACGCAAAACATCGGGAATTACTAGACGCAGGCAAATCCAATCTACACAAAGGTATCACCTCACACCAGTCACAGTGACCATCAGCAAAAAGTCAACAAACGATAGATGTTGAAGAAGTTGTGGAGAATAGCGTAACCTCTCGGTCTAAGTGGGATGTAAACTGGTAACAGCCAATAATAGGAACAGAATGGCAGCGCGTTTAAAGGTAAAAACTGAGTCACCATATGATCCGGAAGGCCCACTCTTGGGCCTGTCACCTGTAAAAGCCCGAATCAAAACGACACGGGATGGAGAATCGTGTACTGCAGCAGTATTTACAATAGCCAAAACATGGAAGCAAACAAAATGTCCATCAACAGATAAATGGACAAAGAAGAAGTGGTATACGTACCGAATGGAATACTAGACTCAGGAAAAAAATGAACAGTGCCGTTTGCAGGACTACAGATGAGCCTAGAAATAATCATATTAGGTTAAGTAAGTCAAAAGGGAATGACAAATATCCTATGATATCATTTATACCTGTTATCCTAAGATTGCTACCAATGAACATATTTCCACAGAAAAAGACACCCACAGACTTATAAAACAAACGACTGGTTAGCCAAAATGAAAGTTGGGAGGATGGATAAATTAGGACTATGGGGCTAACATACATATACTGATGTACGTTAAATGTATATAAACATAAAACATATAAACTATATGAATTATAGAATCACCAATACATATAAAATATATAAAGACAAAACACCTACCAAATACCAAGGGAGGTCTACTCAACATTCTGTAAAACATACATGGTAACAGGATCCGAAGATGAACAGACATATGTAGGAATTATTGAGCAGATTCTGGACAGCCAGACAATCACAACACTCTAATCAAATTTACTCCAATAAGAAATAGAAATTAAATTTAAAAAACAAACAAAAGTAAGGAGACATAAACTTTTGGGGGCTTGTCCCAGCACATTCCCCTCTAATTTACAACCTCGGAATACTACGTCCAGGAAGACTTTGTGGCCCAAAAAACAAGAGTTGAGAACGTAATAATGCTGCGCCTTGTGGCTGTTTCCCACAACAGGAGCTTTAAACCCAGTGCTAATGGTTGCTTAATAGTCACAAGGATTGCAGGGCTGAAAATGACACCTGCCCTCAAAAAATGCCCCGGTGGAGGGAATAGGCAAGAAAATTCAACACATGACACATTTTTCAAGAAGTCAATATGAAGAGGGAAGTTGTACTCACTCTTTAAAAAAAGGAAAAGAAAAAAATGGACATGAATAAAGCTCAGTATAAGGAATTATTAGCCACATGCAAACCCAACCTCCAAAAAGGTTTCAGCTCACACCAGTCAAATGACCATCAGCAGAAAGTCTACAGACTATACATGCTGAAGGGGATTTAGAGAACTGTGGACCATCTAGCTGCTGGTGGGATGTAACTGGTAAGAGCACTAACGAAAACTGAATGGAGCTGCTTTAAAAGGTAAAAATTGAGCTACCATATGATGCGGCAGGGCACCTTTTGGGCCTGTAACCTAAGACCACCAGAATCGGAAAGACAGAGGCAGGCAAATGTGCACGGCAGCAATATTGAAATAGCCAAGATATGGAAGCAAAAAAAGGGTCCAAAAACAAATGAATGGACAAAGAAAAAGTGGTATACGGACAGAATGGAATAGTAACCTCGGTAAAAAAATGAACAATGCCATTTTGAGGAATACAGATGAGCCTACCAATAATCATATTAGGTTAAGTAAGTCAAAAGGGAATGACAAATATCCTATGATATCATTTATACATGTTATCCTAAGACTGCTACCAATGAACATATTTCCACCAAGAAAGACAACACACACTTATAAAACAAACTAATGGTTCACCAAAATGAAAGGTGGGAGGATGGATAAATTAGGATTATGGGGCTAACATACATATACTAATGTATGTTCAATGTATATAAACATATAATATATAAACTATATAATCACCAATACATATAAAATATATAATGAGAAAACACCTACCAAATACCAAGGGAGGTCTACTCAACATTCTGTGTGACATACATGGTAACAGGATCCGAAGATGAACAGACATATGTATGAATCATTGAGCAGATTCTGTACAGCCAGGCAATCACAACACTCTAATCAAAATTACTCCGATAAGAAATATAAAATAAATTTAAAAAAACAAACATTACTAAGGAGACATAAACTTCTGGGGGCTTGTCCCAGCACATTCCCCTCTAATTTACAACCTCGGAACACAACCTCCAGGAAGACTCTGTTACCCTAGTAACAAGAGGTGAGAACGTAATAATGCTGCCGCCTTGTGGCTGTTTCCCACAACAGCAGCTTTAAACCCAGTGCTAATGGTTGCTTAAGAGTCACAAGGACTGCAGGGCTGTAAATGACACCTGCCCACAAAAAATGCCCTGGGGTAGGGAATAGGCAAGGAAATTCAACACATGACAAATTTTTGAAGAAGGCAATATGAAGAGGGAAGTTGTACTCACTCTTTAAAAAAAAGGAAAAGAAAAAAAAAGGGCATGCCTAAAGCTCAGTATACGGAATTATTAGCCACATGCAAATCCAACCTCCAAAAAGGTTTCAGCTCACACCGGTGAAATGTCCATCAGCTAAAAGTCTACAGACTATAAATGCTGAAGGGGTTTTAGAGAACTCTGTACCTTCTAGCTGCTGGTGGGATGTAATTGGTAACAGCGCTAACGAACACTGAATGGAGCTGCTTTAAAAGGTAAAAATTGAGCTACCACATGATGCGGCAGGGCACCTTTTGGGCCTATAACCGAAGACCACCAGAATCGGAAAGACAGAGGCAGGCAAATGTGCACTGCAGCAATATTGAAATAGCCAAGACATGGAAGCAAAAATAAGGTCCATAAACAGATGAATGGACAGAGAAGACGTGGTATATGGACAGAATGGAATATCAGTCACGAAAAACAATAAAAGAACGGCATAGGCAGCACCACAGATGAGCCTAGAGATAATCACGCAACGTGAAGTAAGTCAGAATGCGAAAGACAAATGTCCTATGATATCACTTACGTTATCTGAAAATTCATAAAAATGAACATATTTCCATAGAGAAAGACAATCTCAGATTGAGATTAAGACAAACTTATGGTTAAGCCAATGAAAAGGTGTGAGGAATGGATAAATTAGGATACTGGGGTTAACACACATATACTAATACATATAAAATATATAATCCCCAAAGACCTATGGAATAGCAAGTGTGGTCTACTCAACACTCTGTAATAACCGACATGGAAAAGGACCCAAAGATCAATAGATGTATGTATATGTGTAAATGAACAAGGTTCTGTACACCTAGAACAAAAGACCTTTTTCAATCAAATTTGCTTGACAAAAACTACAACTTAAAGACACAAACAAGAATTAAGGAGGCTAAAACTTATGGGGGTTTGTCCTGGCACATTCCACTCTAATCTGCAACCTCAAAGCACAACTTGCAGCAAGGTTCTGTTTCCCTAGCAAGCAGAGTTGGCAACGTAGAAATGCTGCCACCCTAAGGCCGTTTCCTCAAACAACAGCTTTAAATCTACTGCTAATGGCCAATAATATTCACAAGGACTGCAGGGCTGTAAATGACTCATGCCCTCAAAAACTATCCTGGGGTAGGGAATGGCCATAAAAATCCAAACGGGGCAAATTTTTCAAGAAGCCAATTTGAAGTTGGGAGTTTAGCTCAATCTTAAGAAAACATGAAAAGGACATTGATAAACGCAAAACATCGGGAATTACTAGACGCAGGCAAATCCAATCTACACAAAGGTATCACCTCACACCAGTCACAGTGACCATCAGCAAAAAGTCAACAAACGATAGATGTTGAAGAAGTTGTGGAGAATAGCGTAACCTCTCGGTCTAAGTGGGATGTAAACTGGTAACAGCCAATAATAGGAACAGAATGGCAGCGCGTTTAAAGGTAAAAACTGAGTCACCATATGATCCGGAAGGCCCACTCTTGGGCCTGTCACCTGTAAAAGCCCGAATCAAAACGACACGGGATGGAGAATCGTGTACTGCAGCAGTATTTACAATAGCCAAAACATGGAAGCAAACAAAATGTCCATCAACAGATAAATGGACAAAGAAGAAGTGGTATACGTACCGAATGGAATACTAGACTCAGGAAAAAAATGAACAGTGCCGTTTGCAGGACTACAGATGAGCCTAGAAATAATCATATTAGGTTAAGTAAGTCAAAAGGGAATGACAAATATCCTATGATATCATTTATACCTGTTATCCTAAGATTGCTACCAATGAACATATTTCCACAGAAAAAGACACCCACAGACTTATAAAACAAACGACTGGTTAGCCAAAATGAAAGTTGGGAGGATGGATAAATTAGGACTATGGGGCTAACATACATATACTGATGTACGTTAAATGTATATAAACATAAAACATATAAACTATATGAATTATAGAATCACCAATACATATAAAATATATAAAGACAAAACACCTACCAAATACCAAGGGAGGTCTACTCAACATTCTGTAAAACATACATGGTAACAGGATCCGAAGATGAACAGACATATGTAGGAATTATTGAGCAGATTCTGGACAGCCAGACAATCACAACACTCTAATCAAATTTACTCCAATAAGAAATAGAAATTAAATTTAAAAAACAAACAAAAGTAAGGAGACATAAACTTTTGGGGGCTTGTCCCAGCACATTCCCCTCTAATTTACAACCTCGGAATACTACGTCCAGGAAGACTTTGTGGCCCAAAAAACAAGAGTTGAGAACGTAATAATGCTGCGCCTTGTGGCTGTTTCCCACAACAGGAGCTTTAAACCCAGTGCTAATGGTTGCTTAATAGTCACAAGGATTGCAGGGCTGAAAATGACACCTGCCCTCAAAAAATGCCCCGGTGGAGGGAATAGGCAAGAAAATTCAACACATGACACATTTTTCAAGAAGTCAATATGAAGAGGGAAGTTGTACTCACTCTTTAAAAAAAGGAAAAGAAAAAAATGGACATGAATAAAGCTCAGTATAAGGAATTATTAGCCACATGCAAACCCAACCTCCAAAAAGGTTTCAGCTCACACCAGTCAAATGACCATCAGCAGAAAGTCTACAGACTATACATGCTGAAGGGGATTTAGAGAACTGTGGACCATCTAGCTGCTGGTGGGATGTAACTGGTAAGAGCACTAACGAAAACTGAATGGAGCTGCTTTAAAAGGTAAAAATTGAGCTACCATATGATGCGGCAGGGCACCTTTTGGGCCTATAACCTAAGACCACCAGAATCGGAAAGACAGAGGCAGGCAAATGTGCACGGCAGCAATATTGAAATAGCCAAGATATGGAAGCAAAAAAAGGGTCCAAAAACAAATGAATGGACAAAGAAAAAGTGGTATACGGACAGAATGGAATAGTAACCTCGGTAAAAAAATGAACAATGCCATTTTGAGGAATACAGATGAGCCTACCAATAATCATATTAGGTTAAGTAAGTCAAAAGGGAATGACAAATATCCTATGATATCATTTATACATGTTATCCTAAGACTGCTACCAATGAACGTATTTCCACCAAGAAAGACAACACACACTTATAAAACAAACTAATGGTTCACCAAAATGAAAGGTGGGAGGATGGATAAATTAGGATTATGGGGCTAACATACATATACCAATGTATGTTCAATGTATATAAACATATAATATATAAACTATATAATCACCAATACATATAAAATATATAATGAGAAAACACCTACCAAATACCAAGGGAGGTCTACTCAACATTCTGTGTGACATACATGGTAACAGGATCCGAAGATGAACAGACATATGTATGAATCATTGAGCAGATTCTGTACAGCCAGGCAATCACAACACTCTAATCAAAATTACTCCGATAAGAAATATAAAATAAATTTAAAAAAACAAACATTACTAAGGAGACATAAACTTCTGGGGGCTTGTCCCAGCACATTCCCCTCTAATTTACAACCTCGGAACACAACCTCCAGGAAGACTCTGTTACCCTAGTAACAAGAGGTGAGAACGTAATAATGCTGCCGCCTTGTGGCTGTTTCCCACAACAGCAGCTTTAAACCCAGTGCTAATGGTTGCTTAAGAGTCACAAGGACTGCAGGGCTGTAAATGACACCTGCCCACAAAAAATGCCCTGGGGTAGGGAATAGGCAAGGAAATTCAACACATGACAAATTTTTGAAGAAGGCAATATGAAGAGGGAAGTTGTACTCACTCTTTAAAAAAAAGGAAAAGAAAAAAAAAAGGGCATGCCTAAAGCTCAGTATACGGAATTATTAGCCACATGCAAATCCAACCTCCAAAAAGGTTTCAGCTCACACCGGTGAAATGTCCATCAGCTAAAAGTCTACAGACTATAAATGCTGAAGGGGTTTTAGAGAACTCTGTACCTTCTAGCTGCTGGTGGGATGTAATTGGTAACAGCGCTAACGAACACTGAATGGAGCTGCTTTAAAAGGTAAAAATTGAGCTACCACATGATGCGGCAGGGCACCTTTTGGGCCTATAACCGAAGACCACCAGAATCGGAAAGACAGAGGCAGGCAAATGTGCACTGCAGCAATATTGAAATAGCCAAGACATGGAAGCAAAAATAAGGTCCATAAACAGATGAATGGACAGAGAAGACGTGGTATATGGACAGAATGGAATATCAGTCACGAAAAACAATAAAAGAACGGCATAGGCAGCACCACAGATGAGCCTAGAGATAATCACGCAACGTGAAGTAAGTCAGAATGCGAAAGACAAATGTCCTATGATATCACTTACGTTATCTGAAAATTCATAAAAATGAACATATTTCCATAGAGAAAGACAATCTCAGATTGAGATTAAGACAAACTTATGGTTAAGCCAATGAAAAGGTGTGAGGAATGGATAAATTAGGATACTGGGGTTAACACACATATACTAATACATATAAAATATATAATCCCCAAAGACCTATGGAATAGCAAGTGTGGTCTACTCAACACTCTGTAATAACCGACATGGAAAAGGACCCAAAGATCAATAGATGTATGTATATGTGTAAATGAACAAGGTTCTGTACACCTAGAACAAAAGACCTTTTTCAATCAAATTTGCTTGACAAAAACTACAACTTAAAGACACAAACAAGAATTAAGGAGGCTAAAACTTATGGGGGTTTGTCCTGGCACATTCCACTCTAATCTGCAACCTCAAAGCACAACTTGCAGCAAGGTTCTGTTTCCCTAGCAAGCAGAGTTGGCAACGTAGAAATGCTGCCACCCTAAGGCCGTTTCCTCAAACAACAGCTTTAAATCTACTGCTAATGGCCAATAATATTCACAAGGACTGCAGGGCTGTAAATGACTCATGCCCTCAAAAACTATCCTGGGGTAGGGAATGGCCATAAAAATCCAAACGGGGCAAATTTTTCAAGAAGCCAATTTGAAGTTGGGAGTTTAGCTCAATCTTAAGAAAACATGAAAAGGACATTGATAAACGCAAAACATCGGGAATTACTAGACGCAGGCAAATCCAATCTACACAAAGGTATCACCTCACACCAGTCACAGTGACCATCAGCAAAAAGTCAACAAACGATAGATGTTGAAGAAGTTGTGGAGAATAGCGTAACCTCTCGGTCTAAGTGGGATGTAAACTGGTAACAGCCAATAATAGGAACAGAATGGCAGCGCGTTTAAAGGTAAAAACTGAGTCACCATATGATCCGGAAGGCCCACTCTTGGGCCTGTCACCTGTAAAAGCCCGAATCAAAACGACACGGGATGGAGAATCGTGTACTGCAGCAGTATTTACAATAGCCAAAACATGGAAGCAAACAAAATGTCCATCAACAGATAAATGGACAAAGAAGAAGTGGTATACGTACCGAATGGAATACTAGACTCAGGAAAAAAATGAACAGTGCCGTTTGCAGGACTACAGATGAGCCTAGAAATAATCATATTAGGTTAAGTAAGTCAAAAGGGAATGACAAATATCCTATGATATCATTTATACCTGTTATCCTAAGATTGCTACCAATGAACATATTTCCACAGAAAAAGACACCCACAGACTTATAAAACAAACGACTGGTTAGCCAAAATGAAAGTTGGGAGGATGGATAAATTAGGACTATGGGGCTAACATACATATACTGATGTACGTTAAATGTATATAAACATAAAACATATAAACTATATGAATTATAGAATCACCAATACATATAAAATATATAAAGACAAAACACCTACCAAATACCAAGGGAGGTCTACTCAACATTCTGTAAAACATACATGGTAACAGGATCCGAAGATGAACAGACATATGTAGGAATTATTGAGCAGATTCTGGACAGCCAGACAATCACAACACTCTAATCAAATTTACTCCAATAAGAAATAGAAATTAAATTTAAAAAACAAACAAAAGTAAGGAGACATAAACTTTTGGGGGCTTGTCCCAGCACATTCCCCTCTAATTTACAACCTCGGAATACTACGTCCAGGAAGACTTTGTGGCCCAAAAAACAAGAGTTGAGAACGTAATAATGCTGCGCCTTGTGGCTGTTTCCCACAACAGGAGCTTTAAACCCAGTGCTAATGGTTGCTTAATAGTCACAAGGATTGCAGGGCTGAAAATGACACCTGCCCTCAAAAAATGCCCCGGTGGAGGGAATAGGCAAGAAAATTCAACACATGACACATTTTTCAAGAAGTCAATATGAAGAGGGAAGTTGTACTCACTCTTTAAAAAAAGGAAAAGAAAAAAATGGACATGAATAAAGCTCAGTATAAGGAATTATTAGCCACATGCAAACCCAACCTCCAAAAAGGTTTCAGCTCACACCAGTCAAATGACCATCAGCAGAAAGTCTACAGACTATACATGCTGAAGGGGATTTAGAGAACTGTGGACCATCTAGCTGCTGGTGGGATGTAACTGGTAAGAGCACTAACGAAAACTGAATGGAGCTGCTTTAAAAGGTAAAAATTGAGCTACCATATGATGCGGCAGGGCACCTTTTGGGCCTGTAACCTAAGACCACCAGAATCGGAAAGACAGAGGCAGGCAAATGTGCACGGCAGCAATACTGAAATAGCCAAGATATGGAAGCAAAAAAAGGGTCCAAAAACAAATGAATGGACAAAGAAAAAGTGGTATACGGACAGAATGGAATAGTAACCTCGGTAAAAAAATGAACAATGCCATTTTGAGGAATACAGATGAGCCTACCAATAATCATATTAGGTTAAGTAAGTCAAAAGGGAATGACAAATATCCTATGATATCATTTATACATGTTATCCTAAGACTGCTACCAATGAACATATTTCCACCAAGAAAGACAACACACACTTATAAAACAAACTAATGGTTCACCAAAATGAAAGGTGGGAGGATGGATAAATTAGGATTATGGGGCTAACATACATATACCAATGTATGTTCAATGTATATAAACATATAATATATAAACTATATAATCACCAATACATATAAAATATATAATGAGAAAACACCTACCAAATACCAAGGGAGGTCTACTCAACATTCTGTGTGACATACATGGTAACAGGATCCGAAGATGAACAGACATATGTATGAATCATTGAGCAGATTCTGTACAGCCAGGCAATCACAACACTCTAATCAAAATTACTCCGATAAGAAATATAAAATAAATTTAAAAAAACAAACATTACTAAGGAGACATAAACTTCTGGGGGCTTGTCCCAGCACATTCCCCTCTAATTTACAACCTCGGAACACAACCTCCAGGAAGACTCTGTTACCCTAGTAACAAGAGGTGAGAACGTAATAATGCTGCCGCCTTGTGGCTGTTTCCCACAACAGCAGCTTTAAACCCAGTGCTAATGGTTGCTTAAGAGTCACAAGGACTGCAGGGCTGTAAATGACACCTGCCCACAAAAAATGCCCTGGGGTAGGGAATAGGCAAGGAAATTCAACACATGACAAATTTTTGAAGAAGGCAATATGAAGAGGGAAGTTGTACTCACTCTTTAAAAAAAAGGAAAAGAAAAAAAAAGGGCATGCCTAAAGCTCAGTATACGGAATTATTAGCCACATGCAAATCCAACCTCCAAAAAGGTTTCAGCTCACACCGGTGAAATGTCCATCAGCTAAAAGTCTACAGACTATAAATGCTGAAGGGGTTTTAGAGAACTCTGTACCTTCTAGCTGCTGGTGGGATGTAATTGGTAACAGCGCTAACGAACACTGAATGGAGCTGCTTTAAAAGGTAAAAATTGAGCTACCACATGATGCGGCAGGGCACCTTTTGGGCCTATAACCGAAGACCACCAGAATCGGAAAGACAGAGGCAGGCAAATGTGCACTGCAGCAATATTGAAATAGCCAAGACATGGAAGCAAAAATAAGGTCCATAAACAGATGAATGGACAGAGAAGACGTGGTATATGGACAGAATGGAATATCAGTCACGAAAAACAATAAAAGAACGGCATAGGCAGCACCACAGATGAGCCTAGAGATAATCACGCAACGTGAAGTAAGTCAGAATGCGAAAGACAAATGTCCTATGATATCACTTACGTTATCTGAAAATTCATAAAAATGAACATATTTCCATAGAGAAAGACAATCTCAGATTGAGATTAAGACAAACTTATGGTTAAGCCAATGAAAAGGTGTGAGGAATGGATAAATTAGGATACTGGGGTTAACACACATATACTAATACATATAAAATATATAATCCCCAAAGACCTATGGAATAGCAAGTGTGGTCTACTCAACACTCTGTAATAACCGACATGGAAAAGGACCCAAAGATCAATAGATGTATGTATATGTGTAAATGAACAAGGTTCTGTACACCTAGAACAAAAGACCTTTTTCAATCAAATTTGCTTGACAAAAACTACAACTTAAAGACACAAACAAGAATTAAGGAGGCTAAAACTTATGGGGGTTTGTCCTGGCACATTCCACTCTAATCTGCAACCTCAAAGCACAACTTGCAGCAAGGTTCTGTTTCCCTAGCAAGCAGAGTTGGCAACGTAGAAATGCTGCCACCCTAAGGCCGTTTCCTCAAACAACAGCTTTAAATCTACTGCTAATGGCCAATAATATTCACAAGGACTGCAGGGCTGTAAATGACTCATGCCCTCAAAAACTATCCTGGGGTAGGGAATGGCCATAAAAATCCAAACGGGGCAAATTTTTCAAGAAGCCAATTTGAAGTTGGGAGTTTAGCTCAATCTTAAGAAAACATGAAAAGGACATTGATAAACGCAAAACATCGGGAATTACTAGACGCAGGCAAATCCAATCTACACAAAGGTATCACCTCACACCAGTCACAGTGACCATCAGCAAAAAGTCAACAAACGATAGATGTTGAAGAAGTTGTGGAGAATAGCGTAACCTCTCGGTCTAAGTGGGATGTAAACTGGTAACAGCCAATAATAGGAACAGAATGGCAGCGCGTTTAAAGGTAAAAACTGAGTCACCATATGATCCGGAAGGCCCACTCTTGGGCCTGTCACCTGTAAAAGCCCGAATCAAAACGACACGGGATGGAGAATCGTGTACTGCAGCAGTATTTACAATAGCCAAAACATGGAAGCAAACAAAATGTCCATCAACAGATAAATGGACAAAGAAGAAGTGGTATACGTACCGAATGGAATACTAGACTCAGGAAAAAAATGAACAGTGCCGTTTGCAGGACTACAGATGAGCCTAGAAATAATCATATTAGGTTAAGTAAGTCAAAAGGGAATGACAAATATCCTATGATATCATTTATACCTGTTATCCTAAGATTGCTACCAATGAACATATTTCCACAGAAAAAGACACCCACAGACTTATAAAACAAATGACTGGTTAGCCAAAATGAAAGTTGGGAGGATGGATAAATTAGGACTATGGGGCTAACATACATATACTGATGTACGTTAAATGTATATAAACATAAAACATATAAACTATATGAATTATAGAATCACCAATACATATAAAATATATAAAGACAAAACACCTACCAAATACCAAGGGAGGTCTACTCAACATTCTGTAAAACATACATGGTAACAGGATCCGAAGATGAACAGACATATGTAGGAATTATTGAGCAGATTCTGGACAGCCAGACAATCACAACACTCTAATCAAATTTACTCCAATAAGAAATAGAAATTAAATTTAAAAAACAAACAAAAGTAAGGAGACATAAACTTTTGGGGGCTTGTCCCAGCACATTCCCCTCTAATTTACAACCTCGGAATACTACGTCCAGGAAGACTTTGTGGCCCAAAAAACAAGAGTTGAGAACGTAATAATGCTGCGCCTTGTGGCTGTTTCCCACAACAGGAGCTTTAAACCCAGTGCTAATGGTTGCTTAATAGTCACAAGGATTGCAGGGCTGAAAATGACACCTGCCCTCAAAAAATGCCCCGGTGGAGGGAATAGGCAAGAAAATTCAACACATGACACATTTTTCAAGAAGTCAATATGAAGAGGGAAGTTGTACTCACTCTTTAAAAAAAGGAAAAGAAAAAAATGGACATGAATAAAGCTCAGTATAAGGAATTATTAGCCACATGCAAACCCAACCTCCAAAAAGGTTTCAGCTCACACCAGTCAAATGACCATCAGCAGAAAGTCTACAGACTATACATGCTGAAGGGGATTTAGAGAACTGTGGACCATCTAGCTGCTGGTGGGATGTAACTGGTAAGAGCACTAACGAAAACTGAATGGAGCTGCTTTAAAAGGTAAAAATTGAGCTACCATATGATGCGGCAGGGCACCTTTTGGGCCTATAACCTAAGACCACCAGAATCGGAAAGACAGAGGCAGGCAAATGTGCACGGCAGCAATATTGAAATAGCCAAGATATGGAAGCAAAAAAAGGGTCCAAAAACAAATGAATGGACAAAGAAAAAGTGGTATACGGACAGAATGGAATAGTAACCTCGGTAAAAAAATGAACAATGCCATTTTGAGGAATACAGATGAGCCTACCAATAATCATATTAGGTTAAGTAAGTCAAAAGGGAATGACAAATATCCTATGATATCATTTATACATGTTATCCTAAGACTGCTACCAATGAACATATTTCCACCAAGAAAGACAACACACACTTATAAAACAAACTAATGGTTCACCAAAATGAAAGGTGGGAGGATGGATAAATTAGGATTATGGGGCTAACATACATATACCAATGTATGTTCAATGTATATAAACATATAATATATAAACTATATAATCACCAATACATATAAAATATATAATGAGAAAACACCTACCAAATACCAAGGGAGGTCTACTCAACATTCTGTGTGACATACATGGTAACAGGATCCGAAGATGAACAGACATATGTATGAATCATTGAGCAGATTCTGTACAGCCAGGCAATCACAACACTCTAATCAAAATTACTCCGATAAGAAATATAAAATAAATTTAAAAAAACAAACATTACTAAGGAGACATAAACTTCTGGGGGCTTGTCCCAGCACATTCCCCTCTAATTTACAACCTCGGAACACAACCTCCAGGAAGACTCTGTTACCCTAGTAACAAGAGGTGAGAACGTAATAATGCTGCCGCCTTGTGGCTGTTTCCCACAACAGCAGCTTTAAACCCAGTGCTAATGGTTGCTTAAGAGTCACAAGGACTGCAGGGCTGTAAATGACACCTGCCCACAAAAAATGCCCTGGGGTAGGGAATAGGCAAGGAAATTCAACACATGACAAATTTTTGAAGAAGGCAATATGAAGAGGGAAGTTGTACTCACTCTTTAAAAAAAAGGAAAAGAAAAAAAAAGGGCATGCCTAAAGCTCAGTATACGGAATTATTAGCCACATGCAAATCCAACCTCCAAAAAGGTTTCAGCTCACACCGGTGAAATGTCCATCAGCTAAAAGTCTACAGACTATAAATGCTGAAGGGGTTTTAGAGAACTCTGTACCTTCTAGCTGCTGGTGGGATGTAATTGGTAACAGCGCTAACGAACACTGAATGGAGCTGCTTTAAAAGGTAAAAATTGAGCTACCACATGATGCGGCAGGGCACCTTTTGGGCCTATAACCGAAGACCACCAGAATCGGAAAGACAGAGGCAGGCAAATGTGCACTGCAGCAATATTGAAATAGCCAAGACATGGAAGCAAAAATAAGGTCCATAAACAGATGAATGGACAGAGAAGACGTGGTATATGGACAGAATGGAATATCAGTCACGAAAAACAATAAAAGAACGGCATAGGCAGCACCACAGATGAGCCTAGAGATAATCACGCAACGTGAAGTAAGTCAGAATGCGAAAGACAAATGTCCTATGATATCACTTACGTTATCTGAAAATTCATAAAAATGAACATATTTCCATAGAGAAAGACAATCTCAGATTGAGATTAAGACAAACTTATGGTTAAGCCAATGAAAAGGTGTGAGGAATGGATAAATTAGGATACTGGGGTTAACACACATATACTAATACATATAAAATATATAATCCCCAAAGACCTATGGAATAGCAAGTGTGGTCTACTCAACACTCTGTAATAACCGACATGGAAAAGGACCCAAAGATCAATAGATGTATGTATATGTGTAAATGAACAAGGTTCTGTACACCTAGAACAAAAGACCTTTTTCAATCAAATTTGCTTGACAAAAACTACAACTTAAAGACACAAACAAGAATTAAGGAGGCTAAAACTTATGGGGGTTTGTCCTGGCACATTCCACTCTAATCTGCAACCTCAAAGCACAACTTGCAGCAAGGTTCTGTTTCCCTAGCAAGCAGAGTTGGCAACGTAGAAATGCTGCCACCCTAAGGCCGTTTCCTCAAACAACAGCTTTAAATCTACTGCTAATGGCCAATAATATTCACAAGGACTGCAGGGCTGTAAATGACTCATGCCCTCAAAAACTATCCTGGGGTAGGGAATGGCCATAAAAATCCAAACGGGGCAAATTTTTCAAGAAGCCAATTTGAAGTTGGGAGTTTAGCTCAATCTTAAGAAAACATGAAAAGGACATTGATAAACGCAAAACATCGGGAATTACTAGACGCAGGCAAATCCAATCTACACAAAGGTATCACCTCACACCAGTCACAGTGACCATCAGCAAAAAGTCAACAAACGATAGATGTTGAAGAAGTTGTGGAGAATAGCGTAACCTCTCGGTCTAAGTGGGATGTAAACTGGTAACAGCCAATAATAGGAACAGAATGGCAGCGCGTTTAAAGGTAAAAACTGAGTCACCATATGATCCGGAAGGCCCACTCTTGGGCCTGTCACCTGTAAAAGCCCGAATCAAAACGACACGGGATGGAGAATCGTGTACTGCAGCAGTATTTACAATAGCCAAAACATGGAAGCAAACAAAATGTCCATCAACAGATAAATGGACAAAGAAGAAGTGGTATACGTACCGAATGGAATACTAGACTCAGGAAAAAAATGAACAGTGCCGTTTGCAGGACTACAGATGAGCCTAGAAATAATCATATTAGGTTAAGTAAGTCAAAAGGGAATGACAAATATCCTATGATATCATTTATACCTGTTATCCTAAGATTGCTACCAATGAACATATTTCCACAGAAAAAGACACCCACAGACTTATAAAACAAACGACTGGTTAGCCAAAATGAAAGTTGGGAGGATGGATAAATTAGGACTATGGGGCTAACATACATATACTGATGTACGTTAAATGTATATAAACATAAAACATATAAACTATATGAATTATAGAATCACCAATACATATAAAATATATAAAGACAAAACACCTACCAAATACCAAGGGAGGTCTACTCAACATTCTGTAAAACATACATGGTAACAGGATCCGAAGATGAACAGACATATGTAGGAATTATTGAGCAGATTCTGGACAACCAGACAATCACAACACTCTAATCAAATTTACTCCAATAAGAAATAGAAATTAAATTTAAAAAACAAACAAAAGTAAGGAGACATAAACTTTTGGGGGCTTGTCCCAGCACATTCCCCTCTAATTTACAACCTCGGAATACTACGTCCAGGAAGACTTTGTGGCCCAAAAAACAAGAGTTGAGAACGTAATAATGCTGCGCCTTGTGGCTGTTTCCCACAACAGGAGCTTTAAACCCAGTGCTAATGGTTGCTTAATAGTCACAAGGATTGCAGGGCTGAAAATGACACCTGCCCTCAAAAAATGCCCCGGTGGAGGGAATAGGCAAGAAAATTCAACACATGACACATTTTTCAAGAAGTCAATATGAAGAGGGAAGTTGTACTCACTCTTTAAAAAAAGGAAAAGAAAAAAATGGACATGAATAAAGCTCAGTATAAGGAATTATTAGCCACATGCAAACCCAACCTCCAAAAAGGTTTCAGCTCACACCAGTCAAATGACCATCAGCAGAAAGTCTACAGACTATACATGCTGAAGGGGATTTAGAGAACTGTGGACCATCTAGCTGCTGGTGGGATGTAACTGGTAAGAGCACTAACGAAAACTGAATGGAGCTGCTTTAAAAGGTAAAAATTGAGCTACCATATGATGCGGCAGGGCACCTTTTGGGCCTATAACCTAAGACCACCAGAATCGGAAAGACAGAGGCAGGCAAATGTGCACGGCAGCAATATTGAAATAGCCAAGATATGGAAGCAAAAAAAGGGTCCAAAAACAAATGAATGGACAAAGAAAAAGTGGTATACGGACAGAATGGAATAGTAACCTCGGTAAAAAAATGAACAATGCCATTTTGAGGAATACAGATGAGCCTACCAATAATCATATTAGGTTAAGTAAGTCAAAAGGGAATGACAAATATCCTATGATATCATTTATACATGTTATCCTAAGACTGCTACCAATGAACGTATTTCCACCAAGAAAGACAACACACACTTATAAAACAAACTAATGGTTCACCAAAATGAAAGGTGGGAGGATGGATAAATTAGGATTATGGGGCTAACATACATATACCAATGTATGTTCAATGTATATAAACATATAATATATAAACTATATAATCACCAATACATATAAAATATATAATGAGAAAACACCTACCAAATACCAAGGGAGGTCTACTCAACATTCTGTGTGACATACATGGTAACAGGATCCGAAGATGAACAGACATATGTATGAATCATTGAGCAGATTCTGTACAGCCAGGCAATCACAACACTCTAATCAAAATTACTCCGATAAGAAATATAAAATAAATTTAAAAAAACAAACATTACTAAGGAGACATAAACTTCTGGGGGCTTGTCCCAGCACATTCCCCTCTAATTTACAACCTCGGAACACAACCTCCAGGAAGACTCTGTTACCCTAGTAACAAGAGGTGAGAACGTAATAATGCTGCCGCCTTGTGGCTGTTTCCCACAACAGCAGCTTTAAACCCAGTGCTAATGGTTGCTTAAGAGTCACAAGGACTGCAGGGCTGTAAATGACACCTGCCCACAAAAAATGCCCTGGGGTAGGGAATAGGCAAGGAAATTCAACACATGACAAATTTTTGAAGAAGGCAATATGAAGAGGGAAGTTGTACTCACTCTTTAAAAAAAAGGAAAAGAAAAAAAAAAGGGCATGCCTAAAGCTCAGTATACGGAATTATTAGCCACATGCAAATCCAACCTCCAAAAAGGTTTCAGCTCACACCGGTGAAATGTCCATCAGCTAAAAGTCTACAGACTATAAATGCTGAAGGGGTTTTAGAGAACTCTGTACCTTCTAGCTGCTGGTGGGATGTAATTGGTAACAGCGCTAACGAACACTGAATGGAGCTGCTTTAAAAGGTAAAAATTGAGCTACCACATGATGCGGCAGGGCACCTTTTGGGCCTATAACCGAAGACCACCAGAATCGGAAAGACAGAGGCAGGCAAATGTGCACTGCAGCAATATTGAAATAGCCAAGACATGGAAGCAAAAATAAGGTCCATAAACAGATGAATGGACAGAGAAGACGTGGTATATGGACAGAATGGAATATCAGTCACGAAAAACAATAAAAGAACGGCATAGGCAGCACCACAGATGAGCCTAGAGATAATCACGCAACGTGAAGTAAGTCAGAATGCGAAAGACAAATGTCCTATGATATCACTTACGTTATCTGAAAATTCATAAAAATGAACATATTTCCATAGAGAAAGACAATCTCAGATTGAGATTAAGACAAACTTATGGTTAAGCCAATGAAAAGGTGTGAGGAATGGATAAATTAGGATACTGGGGTTAACACACATATACTAATACATATAAAATATATAATCCCCAAAGACCTATGGAATAGCAAGTGTGGTCTACTCAACACTCTGTAATAACCGACATGGAAAAGGACCCAAAGATCAATAGATGTATGTATATGTGTAAATGAACAAGGTTCTGTACACCTAGAACAAAAGACCTTTTTCAATCAAATTTGCTTGACAAAAACTACAACTTAAAGACACAAACAAGAATTAAGGAGGCTAAAACTTATGGGGGTTTGTCCTGGCACATTCCACTCTAATCTGCAACCTCAAAGCACAACTTGCAGCAAGGTTCTGTTTCCCTAGCAAGCAGAGTTGGCAACGTAGAAATGCTGCCACCCTAAGGCCGTTTCCTCAAACAACAGCTTTAAATCTACTGCTAATGGCCAATAATATTCACAAGGACTGCAGGGCTGTAAATGACTCATGCCCTCAAAAACTATCCTGGGGTAGGGAATGGCCATAAAAATCCAAACGGGGCAAATTTTTCAAGAAGCCAATTTGAAGTTGGGAGTTTAGCTCAATCTTAAGAAAACATGAAAAGGACATTGATAAACGCAAAACATCGGGAATTACTAGACGCAGGCAAATCCAATCTACACAAAGGTATCACCTCACACCAGTCACAGTGACCATCAGCAAAAAGTCAACAAACGATAGATGTTGAAGAAGTTGTGGAGAATAGCGTAACCTCTCGGTCTAAGTGGGATGTAAACTGGTAACAGCCAATAATAGGAACAGAATGGCAGCGCGTTTAAAGGTAAAAACTGAGTCACCATATGATCCGGAAGGCCCACTCTTGGGCCTGTCACCTGTAAAAGCCCGAATCAAAACGACACGGGATGGAGAATCGTGTACTGCAGCAGTATTTACAATAGCCAAAACATGGAAGCAAACAAAATGTCCATCAACAGATAAATGGACAAAGAAGAAGTGGTATACGTACCGAATGGAATACTAGACTCAGGAAAAAAATGAACAGTGCCGTTTGCAGGACTACAGATGAGCCTAGAAATAATCATATTAGGTTAAGTAAGTCAAAAGGGAATGACAAATATCCTATGATATCATTTATACCTGTTATCCTAAGATTGCTACCAATGAACATATTTCCACAGAAAAAGACACCCACAGACTTATAAAACAAACGACTGGTTAGCCAAAATGAAAGTTGGGAGGATGGATAAATTAGGACTATGGGGCTAACATACATATACTGATGTACGTTAAATGTATATAAACATAAAACATATAAACTATATGAATTATAGAATCACCAATACATATAAAATATATAAAGACAAAACACCTACCAAATACCAAGGGAGGTCTACTCAACATTCTGTAAAACATACATGGTAACAGGATCCGAAGATGAACAGACATATGTAGGAATTATTGAGCAGATTCTGGACAGCCAGACAATCACAACACTCTAATCAAATTTACTCCAATAAGAAATAGAAATTAAATTTAAAAAACAAACAAAAGTAAGGAGACATAAACTTTTGGGGGCTTGTCCCAGCACATTCCCCTCTAATTTACAACCTCGGAATACTACGTCCAGGAAGACTTTGTGGCCCAAAAAACAAGAGTTGAGAACGTAATAATGCTGCGCCTTGTGGCTGTTTCCCACAACAGGAGCTTTAAACCCAGTGCTAATGGTTGCTTAATAGTCACAAGGATTGCAGGGCTGAAAATGACACCTGCCCTCAAAAAATGCCCCGGTGGAGGGAATAGGCAAGAAAATTCAACACATGACACATTTTTCAAGAAGTCAATATGAAGAGGGAAGTTGTACTCACTCTTTAAAAAAAGGAAAAGAAAAAAATGGACATGAATAAAGCTCAGTATAAGGAATTATTAGCCACATGCAAACCCAACCTCCAAAAAGGTTTCAGCTCACACCAGTCAAATGACCATCAGCAGAAAGTCTACAGACTATACATGCTGAAGGGGATTTAGAGAACTGTGGACCATCTAGCTGCTGGTGGGATGTAACTGGTAAGAGCACTAACGAAAACTGAATGGAGCTGCTTTAAAAGGTAAAAATTGAGCTACCATATGATGCGGCAGGGCACCTTTTGGGCCTATAACCTAAGACCACCAGAATCGGAAAGACAGAGGCAGGCAAATGTGCACGGCAGCAATATTGAAATAGCCAAGATATGGAAGCAAAAAAAGGGTCCAAAAACAAATGAATGGACAAAGAAAAAGTGGTATACGGACAGAATGGAATAGTAACCTCGGTAAAAAAATGAACAATGCCATTTTGAGGAATACAGATGAGCCTACCAATAATCATATTAGGTTAAGTAAGTCAAAAGGGAATGACAAATATCCTATGATATCATTTATACATGTTATCCTAAGACTGCTACCAATGAACATATTTCCACCAAGAAAGACAACACACACTTATAAAACAAACTAATGGTTCACCAAAATGAAAGGTGGGAGGATGGATAAATTAGGATTATGGGGCTAACATACATATACTAATGTATGTTCAATGTATATAAACATATAATATATAAACTATATAATCACCAATACATATAAAATATATAATGAGAAAACACCTACCAAATACCAAGGGAGGTCTACTCAACATTCTGTGTGACATACATGGTAACAGGATCCGAAGATGAACAGACATATGTATGAATCATTGAGCAGATTCTGTACAGCCAGGCAATCACAACACTCTAATCAAAATTACTCCGATAAGAAATATAAAATAAATTTAAAAAAACAAACATTACTAAGGAGACATAAACTTCTGGGGGCTTGTCCCAGCACATTCCCCTCTAATTTACAACCTCGGAACACAACCTCCAGGAAGACTCTGTTACCCTAGTAACAAGAGGTGAGAACGTAATAATGCTGCCGCCTTGTGGCTGTTTCCCACAACAGCAGCTTTAAACCCAGTGCTAATGGTTGCTTAAGAGTCACAAGGACTGCAGGGCTGTAAATGACACCTGCCCACAAAAAATGCCCTGGGGTAGGGAATAGGCAAGGAAATTCAACACATGACAAATTTTTGAAGAAGGCAATATGAAGAGGGAAGTTGTACTCACTCTTTAAAAAAAAGGAAAAGAAAAAAAAAGGGCATGCCTAAAGCTCAGTATACGGAATTATTAGCCACATGCAAATCCAACCTCCAAAAAGGTTTCAGCTCACACCGGTGAAATGTCCATCAGCTAAAAGTCTACAGACTATAAATGCTGAAGGGGTTTTAGAGAACTCTGTACCTTCTAGCTGCTGGTGGGATGTAATTGGTAACAGCGCTAACGAACACTGAATGGAGCTGCTTTAAAAGGTAAAAATTGAGCTACCACATGATGCGGCAGGGCACCTTTTGGGCCTATAACCGAAGACCACCAGAATCGGAAAGACAGAGGCAGGCAAATGTGCACTGCAGCAATATTGAAATAGCCAAGACATGGAAGCAAAAATAAGGTCCATAAACAGATGAATGGACAGAGAAGACGTGGTATATGGACAGAATGGAATATCAGTCACGAAAAACAATAAAAGAACGGCATAGGCAGCACCACAGATGAGCCTAGAGATAATCACGCAACGTGAAGTAAGTCAGAATGCGAAAGACAAATGTCCTATGATATCACTTACGTTATCTGAAAATTCATAAAAATGAACATATTTCCATAGAGAAAGACAATCTCAGATTGAGATTAAGACAAACTTATGGTTAAGCCAATGAAAAGGTGTGAGGAATGGATAAATTAGGATACTGGGGTTAACACACATATACTAATACATATAAAATATATAATCCCCAAAGACCTATGGAATAGCAAGTGTGGTCTACTCAACACTCTGTAATAACCGACATGGAAAAGGACCCAAAGATCAATAGATGTATGTATATGTGTAAATGAACAAGGTTCTGTACACCTAGAACAAAAGACCTTTTTCAATCAAATTTGCTTGACAAAAACTACAACTTAAAGACACAAACAAGAATTAAGGAGGCTAAAACTTATGGGGGTTTGTCCTGGCACATTCCACTCTAATCTGCAACCTCAAAGCACAACTTGCAGCAAGGTTCTGTTTCCCTAGCAAGCAGAGTTGGCAACGTAGAAATGCTGCCACCCTAAGGCCGTTTCCTCAAACAACAGCTTTAAATCTACTGCTAATGGCCAATAATATTCACAAGGACTGCAGGGCTGTAAATGACTCATGCCCTCAAAAACTATCCTGGGGTAGGGAATGGCCATAAAAATCCAAACGGGGCAAATTTTTCAAGAAGCCAATTTGAAGTTGGGAGTTTAGCTCAATCTTAAGAAAACATGAAAAGGACATTGATAAACGCAAAACATCGGGAATTACTAGACGCAGGCAAATCCAATCTATACAAAGGTATCACCTCACACCAGTCACAGTGACCATCAGCAAAAAGTCAACAAACGATAGATGTTGAAGAAGTTGTGGAGAATAGCGTAACCTCTCGGTCTAAGTGGGATGTAAACTGGTAACAGCCAATAATAGGAACAGAATGGCAGCGCGTTTAAAGGTAAAAACTGAGTCACCATATGATCCGGAAGGCCCACTCTTGGGCCTGTCACCTGTAAAAGCCCGAATCAAAACGACACGGGATGGAGAATCGTGTACTGCAGCAGTATTTACAATAGCCAAAACATGGAAGCAAACAAAATGTCCATCAACAGATAAATGGACAAAGAAGAAGTGGTATACGTACCGAATGGAATACTAGACTCAGGAAAAAAATGAACAGTGCCGTTTGCAGGACTACAGATGAGCCTAGAAATAATCATATTAGGTTAAGTAAGTCAAAAGGGAATGACAAATATCCTATGATATCATTTATACCTGTTATCCTAAGATTGCTACCAATGAACATATTTCCACAGAAAAAGACACCCACAGACTTATAAAACAAACGACTGGTTAGCCAAAATGAAAGTTGGGAGGATGGATAAATTAGGACTATGGGGCTAACATACATATACTGATGTACGTTAAATGTATATAAACATAAAACATATAAACTATATGAATTATAGAATCACCAATACATATAAAATATATAAAGACAAAACTCCTACCAAATACCAAGGGAGGTCTACTCAACATTCTGTAAAACATACATGGTAACAGGATCCGAAGATGAACAGACATATGTAGGAATTATTGAGCAGATTCTGGACAGCCAGACAATCACAACACTCTAATCAAATTTACTCCAATAAGAAATAGAAATTAAATTTAAAAAACAAACAAAAGTAAGGAGACATAAACTTTTGGGGGCTTGTCCCAGCACATTCCCCTCTAATTTACAACCTCGGAATACTACGTCCAGGAAGACTTTGTGGCCCAAAAAACAAGAGTTGAGAACGTAATAATGCTGCGCCTTGTGGCTGTTTCCCACAACAGGAGCTTTAAACCCAGTGCTAATGGTTGCTTAATAGTCACAAGGATTGCAGGGCTGAAAATGACACCTGCCCTCAAAAAATGCCCCGGTGGAGGGAATAGGCAAGAAAATTCAACACATGACACATTTTTCAAGAAGTCAATATGAAGAGGGAAGTTGTACTCACTCTTTAAAAAAAGGAAAAGAAAAAAATGGACATGAATAAAGCTCAGTATAAGGAATTATTAGCCACATGCAAACCCAACCTCCAAAAAGGTTTCAGCTCACACCAGTCAAATGACCATCAGCAGAAAGTCTACAGACTATACATGCTGAAGGGGATTTAGAGAACTGTGGACCATCTAGCTGCTGGTGGGATGTAACTGGTAAGAGCACTAACGAAAACTGAATGGAGCTGCTTTAAAAGGTAAAAATTGAGCTACCATATGATGCGGCAGGGCACCTTTTGGGCCTATAACCTAAGACCACCAGAATCGGAAAGACAGAGGCAGGCAAATGTGCACGGCAGCAATATTGAAATAGCCAAGATATGGAAGCAAAAAAAGGGTCCAAAAACAAATGAATGGACAAAGAAAAAGTGGTATACGGACAGAATGGAATAGTAACCTCGGTAAAAAAATGAACAATGCCATTTTGAGGAATACAGATGAGCCTACCAATAATCATATTAGGTTAAGTAAGTCAAAAGGGAATGACAAATATCCTATGATATCATTTATACATGTTATCCTAAGACTGCTACCAATGAACATATTTCCACCAAGAAAGACAACACACACTTATAAAACAAACTAATGGTTCACCAAAATGAAAGGTGGGAGGATGGATAAATTAGGATTATGGGGCTAACATACATATACTAATGTATGTTCAATGTATATAAACATATAATATATAAACTATATAATCACCAATACATATAAAATATATAATGAGAAAACACCTACCAAATACCAAGGGAGGTCTACTCAACATTCTGTGTGACATACATGGTAACAGGATCCGAAGATGAACAGACATATGTATGAATCATTGAGCAGATTCTGTACAGCCAGGCAATCACAACACTCTAATCAAAATTACTCCGATAAGAAATATAAAATAAATTTAAAAAAACAAACATTACTAAGGAGACATAAACTTCTGGGGGCTTGTCCCAGCACATTCCCCTCTAATTTACAACCTCGGAACACAACCTCCAGGAAGACTCTGTTACCCTAGTAACAAGAGGTGAGAACGTAATAATGCTGCCGCCTTGTGGCTGTTTCCCACAACAGCAGCTTTAAACCCAGTGCTAATGGTTGCTTAAGAGTCACAAGGACTGCAGGGCTGTAAATGACACCTGCCCACAAAAAATGCCCTGGGGTAGGGAATAGGCAAGGAAATTCAACACATGACAAATTTTTGAAGAAGGCAATATGAAGAGGGAAGTTGTACTCACTCTTTAAAAAAAAGGAAAAGAAAAAAAAAGGGCATGCCTAAAGCTCAGTATACGGAATTATTAGCCACATGCAAATCCAACCTCCAAAAAGGTTTCAGCTCACACCGGTGAAATGTCCATCAGCTAAAAGTCTACAGACTATAAATGCTGAAGGGGTTTTAGAGAACTCTGTACCTTCTAGCTGCTGGTGGGATGTAATTGGTAACAGCGCTAACGAACACTGAATGGAGCTGCTTTAAAAGGTAAAAATTGAGCTACCACATGATGCGGCAGGGCACCTTTTGGGCCTATAACCGAAGACCACCAGAATCGGAAAGACAGAGGCAGGCAAATGTGCACTGCAGCAATATTGAAATAGCCAAGACATGGAAGCAAAAATAAGGTCCATAAACAGATGAATGGACAGAGAAGACGTGGTATATGGACAGAATGGAATATCAGTCACGAAAAACAATAAAAGAACGGCATAGGCAGCACCACAGATGAGCCTAGAGATAATCACGCAACGTGAAGTAAGTCAGAATGCGAAAGACAAATGTCCTATGATATCACTTACGTTATCTGAAAATTCATAAAAATGAACATATTTCCATAGAGAAAGACAATCTCAGATTGAGATTAAGACAAACTTATGGTTAAGCCAATGAAAAGGTGTGAGGAATGGATAAATTAGGATACTGGGGTTAACACACATATACTAATACATATAAAATATATAATCCCCAAAGACCTATGGAATAGCAAGTGTGGTCTACTCAACACTCTGTAATAACCGACATGGAAAAGGACCCAAAGATCAATAGATGTATGTATATGTGTAAATGAACAAGGTTCTGTACACCTAGAACAAAAGACCTTTTTCAATCAAATTTGCTTGACAAAAACTACAACTTAAAGACACAAACAAGAATTAAGGAGGCTAAAACTTATGGGGGTTTGTCCTGGCACATTCCACTCTAATCTGCAACCTCAAAGCACAACTTGCAGCAAGGTTCTGTTTCCCTAGCAAGCAGAGTTGGCAACGTAGAAATGCTGCCACCCTAAGGCCGTTTCCTCAAACAACAGCTTTAAATCTACTGCTAATGGCCAATAATATTCACAAGGACTGCAGGGCTGTAAATGACTCATGCCCTCAAAAACTATCCTGGGGTAGGGAATGGCCATAAAAATCCAAACGGGGCAAATTTTTCAAGAAGCCAATTTGAAGTTGGGAGTTTAGCTCAATCTTAAGAAAACATGAAAAGGACATTGATAAACGCAAAACATCGGGAATTACTAGACGCAGGCAAATCCAATCTACACAAAGGTATCACCTCACACCAGTCACAGTGACCATCAGCAAAAAGTCAACAAACGATAGATGTTGAAGAAGTTGTGGAGAATAGCGTAACCTCTCGGTCTAAGTGGGATGTAAACTGGTAACAGCCAATAATAGGAACAGAATGGCAGCGCGTTTAAAGGTAAAAACTGAGTCACCATATGATCCGGAAGGCCCACTCTTGGGCCTGTCACCTGTAAAAGCCCGAATCAAAACGACACGGGATGGAGAATCGTGTACTGCAGCAGTATTTACAATAGCCAAAACATGGAAGCAAACAAAATGTCCATCAACAGATAAATGGACAAAGAAGAAGTGGTATACGTACCGAATGGAATACTAGACTCAGGAAAAAAATGAACAGTGCCGTTTGCAGGACTACAGATGAGCCTAGAGATAATCATATTAGGTTAAGTAAGTCAAAAGGGAATGACAAATATCCTATGATATCATTTATACCTGTTATCCTAAGATTGCTACCAATGAACATATTTCCACAGAAAAAGACACCCACAGACTTATAAAACAAACGACTGGTTAGCCAAAATGAAAGTTGGGAGGATGGATAAATTAGGACTATGGGGCTAACATACATATACTGATGTACGTTAAATGTATATAAACATAAAACATATAAACTATATGAATTATAGAATCACCAATACATATAAAATATATAAAGACAAAACTCCTACCAAATACCAAGGGAGGTCTACTCAACATTCTGTAAAACATACATGGTAACAGGATCCGAAGATGAACAGACATATGTAGGAATTATTGAGCAGATTCTGGACAGCCAGACAATCACAACACTCTAATCAAATTTACTCCAATAAGAAATAGAAATTAAATTTAAAAAACAAACAAAAGTAAGGAGACATAAACTTTTGGGGGCTTGTCCCAGCACATTCCCCTCTAATTTACAACCTCGGAATACTACGTCCAGGAAGACTTTGTGGCCCAAAAAACAAGAGTTGAGAACGTAATAATGCTGCGCCTTGTGGCTGTTTCCCACAACAGGAGCTTTAAACCCAGTGCTAATGGTTGCTTAATAGTCACAAGGATTGCAGGGCTGAAAATGACACCTGCCCTCAAAAAATGCCCCGGTGGAGGGAATAGGCAAGAAAATTCAACACATGACACATTTTTCAAGAAGTCAATATGAAGAGGGAAGTTGTACTCACTCTTTAAAAAAAGGAAAAGAAAAAAATGGACATGAATAAAGCTCAGTATAAGGAATTATTAGCCACATGCAAACCCAACCTCCAAAAAGGTTTCAGCTCACACCAGTCAAATGACCATCAGCAGAAAGTCTACAGACTATACATGCTGAAGGGGATTTAGAGAACTGTGGACCATCTAGCTGCTGGTGGGATGTAACTGGTAAGAGCACTAACGAAAACTGAATGGAGCTGCTTTAAAAGGTAAAAATTGAGCTACCATATGATGCGGCAGGGCACCTTTTGGGCCTATAACCTAAGACCACCAGAATCGGAAAGACAGAGGCAGGCAAATGTGCACGGCAGCAATATTGAAATAGCCAAGATATGGAAGCAAAAAAAGGGTCCAAAAACAAATGAATGGACAAAGAAAAAGTGGTATACGGACAGAATGGAATAGTAACCTCGGTAAAAAAATGAACAATGCCATTTTGAGGAATACAGATGAGCCTACCAATAATCATATTAGGTTAAGTAAGTCAAAAGGGAATGACAAATATCCTATGATATCATTTATACATGTTATCCTAAGACTGCTACCAATGAACATATTTCCACCAAGAAAGACAACACACACTTATAAAACAAACTAATGGTTCACCAAAATGAAAGGTGGGAGGATGGATAAATTAGGATTATGGGGCTAACATACATATACTAATGTATGTTCAATGTATATAAACATATAATATATAAACTATATAATCACCAATACATATAAAATATATAATGAGAAAACACCTACCAAATACCAAGGGAGGTCTACTCAACATTCTGTGTGACATACATGGTAACAGGATCCGAAGATGAACAGACATATGTATGAATCATTGAGCAGATTCTGTACAGCCAGGCAATCACAACACTCTAATCAAAATTACTCCGATAAGAAATATAAAATAAATTTAAAAAAACAAACATTACTAAGGAGACATAAACTTCTGGGGGCTTGTCCCAGCACATTCCCCTCTAATTTACAACCTCGGAACACAACCTCCAGGAAGACTCTGTTACCCTAGTAACAAGAGGTGAGAACGTAATAATGCTGCCGCCTTGTGGCTGTTTCCCACAACAGCAGCTTTAAACCCAGTGCTAATGGTTGCTTAAGAGTCACAAGGACTGCAGGGCTGTAAATGACACCTGCCCACAAAAAATGCCCTGGGGTAGGGAATAGGCAAGGAAATTCAACACATGACAAATTTTTGAAGAAGGCAATATGAAGAGGGAAGTTGTACTCACTCTTTAAAAAAAAGGAAAAGAAAAAAAAAGGGCATGCCTAAAGCTCAGTATACGGAATTATTAGCCACATGCAAATCCAACCTCCAAAAAGGTTTCAGCTCACACCGGTGAAATGTCCATCAGCTAAAAGTCTACAGACTATAAATGCTGAAGGGGTTTTAGAGAACTCTGTACCTTCTAGCTGCTGGTGGGATGTAATTGGTAACAGCGCTAACGAACACTGAATGGAGCTGCTTTAAAAGGTAAAAATTGAGCTACCACATGATGCGGCAGGGCACCTTTTGGGCCTATAACCGAAGACCACCAGAATCGGAAAGACAGAGGCAGGCAAATGTGCACTGCAGCAATATTGAAATAGCCAAGACATGGAAGCAAAAATAAGGTCCATAAACAGATGAATGGACAGAGAAGACGTGGTATATGGACAGAATGGAATATCAGTCACGAAAAACAATAAAAGAACGGCATAGGCAGCACCACAGATGAGCCTGGAGATAATCACGCAACGTGAAGTAAGTCAGAATGCGAAAGACAAATGTCCTATGATATCACTTACGTTATCTGAAAATTCATAAAAATGAACATATTTCCATAGAGAAAGACAATCTCAGATTGAGATTAAGACAAACTTATGGTTAAGCCAATGAAAAGGTGTGAGGAATGGATAAATTAGGATACTGGGGTTAACACACATATACTAATACATATAAAATATATAATCCCCAAAGACCTATGGAATAGCAAGTGTGGTCTACTCAACACTCTGTAATAACCGACATGGAAAAGGACCCAAAGATCAATAGATGTATGTATATGTGTAAATGAACAAGGTTCTGTACACCTAGAACAAAAGACCTTTTTCAATCAAATTTGCTTGACAAAAACTACAACTTAAAGACACAAACAAGAATTAAGGAGGCTAAAACTTATGGGGGTTTGTCCTGGCACATTCCACTCTAATCTGCAACCTCAAAGCACAACTTGCAGCAAGGTTCTGTTTCCCTAGCAAGCAGAGTTGGCAACGTAGAAATGCTGCCACCCTAAGGCCGTTTCCTCAAACAACAGCTTTAAATCTACTGCTAATGGCCAATAATATTCACAAGGACTGCAGGGCTGTAAATGACTCATGCCCTCAAAAACTATCCTGGGGTAGGGAATGGCCATAAAAATCCAAACGGGGCAAATTTTTCAAGAAGCCAATTTGAAGTTGGGAGTTTAGCTCAATCTTAAGAAAACATGAAAAGGACATTGATAAACGCAAAACATCGGGAATTACTAGACGCAGGCAAATCCAATCTACACAAAGGTATCACCTCACACCAGTCACAGTGACCATCAGCAAAAAGTCAACAAACGATAGATGTTGAAGAAGTTGTGGAGAATAGCGTAACCTCTCGGTCTAAGTGGGATGTAAACTGGTAACAGCCAATAATAGGAACAGAATGGCAGCGCGTTTAAAGGTAAAAACTGAGTCACCATATGATCCGGAAGGCCCACTCTTGGGCCTGTCACCTGTAAAAGCCCGAATCAAAACGACACGGGATGGAGAATCGTGTACTGCAGCAGTATTTACAATAGCCAAAACATGGAAGCAAACAAAATGTCCATCAACAGATAAATGGACAAAGAAGAAGTGGTATACGTACCGAATGGAATACTAGACTCAGGAAAAAAATGAACAGTGCCGTTTGCAGGACTACAGATGAGCCTAGAAATAATCATATTAGGTTAAGTAAGTCAAAAGGGAATGACAAATATCCTATGATATCATTTATACCTGTTATCCTAAGATTGCTACCAATGAACATATTTCCACAGAAAAAGACACCCACAGACTTATAAAACAAACGACTGGTTAGCCAAAATGAAAGTTGGGAGGATGGATAAATTAGGACTATGGGGCTAACATACATATACTGATGTACGTTAAATGTATATAAACATAAAACATATAAACTATATGAATTATAGAATCACCAATACATATAAAATATATAAAGACAAAACACCTACCAAATACCAAGGGAGGTCTACTCAACATTCTGTAAAACATACATGGTAACAGGATCCGAAGATGAACAGACATATGTAGGAATTATTGAGCAGATTCTGGACAGCCAGACAATCACAACACTCTAATCAAATTTACTCCAATAAGAAATAGAAATTAAATTTAAAAAACAAACAAAAGTAAGGAGACATAAACTTTTGGGGGCTTGTCCCAGCACATTCCCCTCTAATTTACAACCTCGGAATACTACGTCCAGGAAGACTTTGTGGCCCAAAAAACAAGAGTTGAGAACGTAATAATGCTGCGCCTTGTGGCTGTTTCCCACAACAGGAGCTTTAAACCCAGTGCTAATGGTTGCTTAATAGTCACAAGGATTGCAGGGCTGAAAATGACACCTGCCCTCAAAAAATGCCCCGGTGGAGGGAATAGGCAAGAAAATTCAACACATGACACATTTTTCAAGAAGTCAATATGAAGAGGGAAGTTGTACTCACTCTTTAAAAAAAGGAAAAGAAAAAAATGGACATGAATAAAGCTCAGTATAAGGAATTATTAGCCACATGCAAACCCAACCTCCAAAAAGGTTTCAGCTCACACCAGTCAAATGACCATCAGCAGAAAGTCTACAGACTATACATGCTGAAGGGGATTTAGAGAACTGTGGACCATCTAGCTGCTGGTGGGATGTAACTGGTAAGAGCACTAACGAAAACTGAATGGAGCTGCTTTAAAAGGTAAAAATTGAGCTACCATATGATGCGGCAGGGCACCTTTTGGGCCTATAACCTAAGACCACCAGAATCGGAAAGACAGAGGCAGGCAAATGTGCACGGCAGCAATATTGAAATAGCCAAGATATGGAAGCAAAAAAAGGGTCCAAAAACAAATGAATGGACAAAGAAAAAGTGGTATACGGACAGAATGGAATAGTAACCTCGGTAAAAAAATGAACAATGCCATTTTGAGGAATACAGATGAGCCTACCAATAATCATATTAGGTTAAGTAAGTCAAAAGGGAATGACAAATATCCTATGATATCATTTATACATGTTATCCTAAGACTGCTACCAATGAACATATTTCCACCAAGAAAGACAACACACACTTATAAAACAAACTAATGGTTCACCAAAATGAAAGGTGGGAGGATGGATAAATTAGGATTATGGGGCTAACATACATATACTAATGTATGTTCAATGTATATAAACATATAATATATAAACTATATAATCACCAATACATATAAAATATATAATGAGAAAACACCTACCAAATACCAAGGGAGGTCTACTCAACATTCTGTGTGACATACATGGTAACAGGATCCGAAGATGAACAGACATATGTATGAATCATTGAGCAGATTCTGTACAGCCAGGCAATCACAACACTCTAATCAAAATTACTCCGATAAGAAATATAAAATAAATTTAAAAAAACAAACATTACTAAGGAGACATAAACTTCTGGGGGCTTGTCCCAGCACATTCCCCTCTAATTTACAACCTCGGAACACAACCTCCAGGAAGACTCTGTTACCCTAGTAACAAGAGGTGAGAACGTAATAATGCTGCCGCCTTGTGGCTGTTTCCCACAACAGCAGCTTTAAACCCAGTGCTAATGGTTGCTTAAGAGTCACAAGGACTGCAGGGCTGTAAATGACACCTGCCCACAAAAAATGCCCTGGGGTAGGGAATAGGCAAGGAAATTCAACACATGACAAATTTTTGAAGAAGGCAATATGAAGAGGGAAGTTGTACTCACTCTTTAAAAAAAAGGAAAAGAAAAAAAAAGGGCATGCCTAAAGCTCAGTATACGGAATTATTAGCCACATGCAAATCCAACCTCCAAAAAGGTTTCAGCTCACACCGGTGAAATGTCCATCAGCTAAAAGTCTACAGACTATAAATGCTGAAGGGGTTTTAGAGAACTCTGTACCTTCTAGCTGCTGGTGGGATGTAATTGGTAACAGCGCTAACGAACACTGAATGGAGCTGCTTTAAAAGGTAAAAATTGAGCTACCACATGATGCGGCAGGGCACCTTTTGGGCCTATAACCGAAGACCACCAGAATCGGAAAGACAGAGGCAGGCAAATGTGCACTGCAGCAATATTGAAATAGCCAAGACATGGAAGCAAAAATAAGGTCCATAAACAGATGAATGGACAGAGAAGACGTGGTATATGGACAGAATGGAATATCAGTCACGAAAAACAATAAAAGAACGGCATAGGCAGCACCACAGATGAGCCTAGAGATAATCACGCAACGTGAAGTAAGTCAGAATGCGAAAGACAAATGTCCTATGATATCACTTACGTTATCTGAAAATTCATAAAAATGAACATATTTCCATAGAGAAAGACAATCTCAGATTGAGATTAAGACAAACTTATGGTTAAGCCAATGAAAAGGTGTGAGGAATGGATAAATTAGGATACTGGGGTTAACACACATATACTAATACATATAAAATATATAATCCCCAAAGACCTATGGAATAGCAAGTGTGGTCTACTCAACACTCTGTAATAACCGACATGGAAAAGGACCCAAAGATCAATAGATGTATGTATATGTGTAAATGAACAAGGTTCTGTACACCTAGAACAAAAGACCTTTTTCAATCAAATTTGCTTGACAAAAACTACAACTTAAAGACACAAACAAGAATTAAGGAGGCTAAAACTTATGGGGGTTTGTCCTGGCACATTCCACTCTAATCTGCAACCTCAAAGCACAACTTGCAGCAAGGTTCTGTTTCCCTAGCAAGCAGAGTTGGCAACGTAGAAATGCTGCCACCCTAAGGCCGTTTCCTCAAACAACAGCTTTAAATCTACTGCTAATGGCCAATAATATTCACAAGGACTGCAGGGCTGTAAATGACTCATGCCCTCAAAAACTATCCTGGGGTAGGGAATGGCCATAAAAATCCAAACGGGGCAAATTTTTCAAGAAGCCAATTTGAAGTTGGGAGTTTAGCTCAATCTTAAGAAAACATGAAAAGGACATTGATAAACGCAAAACATCGGGAATTACTAGACGCAGGCAAATCCAATCTACACAAAGGTATCACCTCACACCAGTCACAGTGACCATCAGCAAAAAGTCAACAAACGATAGATGTTGAAGAAGTTGTGGAGAATAGCGTAACCTCTCGGTCTAAGTGGGATGTAAACTGGTAACAGCCAATAATAGGAACAGAATGGCAGCGCGTTTAAAGGTAAAAATTGAGTCACCATATGATCCGGAAGGCCCACTCTTGGGCCTGTCACCTGTAAAAGCCCGAATCAAAACGACACGGGATGGAGAATCGTGTACTGCAGCAGTATTTACAATAGCCAAAACATGGAAGCAAACAAAATGTCCATCAACAGATAAATGGACAAAGAAGAAGTGGTATACGTACCGAATGGAATACTAGACTCAGGAAAAAAATGAACAGTGCCGTTTGCAGGACTACAGATGAGCCTAGAAATAATCATATTAGGTTAAGTAAGTCAAAAGGGAATGACAAATATCCTATGATATCATTTATACCTGTTATCCTAAGATTGCTACCAATGAACATATTTCCACAGAAAAAGACACCCACAGACTTATAAAACAAACGACTGGTTAGCCAAAATGAAAGTTGGGAGGATGGATAAATTAGGACTATGGGGCTAACATACATATACTGATGTACGTTAAATGTATATAAACATAAAACATATAAACTATATGAATTATAGAATCACCAATACATATAAAATATATAAAGACAAAACACCTACCAAATACCAAGGGAGGTCTACTCAACATTCTGTAAAACATACATGGTAACAGGATCCGAAGATGAACAGACATATGTAGGAATTATTGAGCAGATTCTGGACAGCCAGACAATCACAACACTCTAATCAAATTTACTCCAATAAGAAATAGAAATTAAATTTAAAAAACAAACAAAAGTAAGGAGACATAAACTTTTGGGGGCTTGTCCCAGCACATTCCCCTCTAATTTACAACCTCGGAATACTACGTCCAGGAAGACTTTGTGGCCCAAAAAACAAGAGTTGAGAACGTAATAATGCTGCGCCTTGTGGCTGTTTCCCACAACAGGAGCTTTAAACCCAGTGCTAATGGTTGCTTAATAGTCACAAGGATTGCAGGGCTGAAAATGACACCTGCCCTCAAAAAATGCCCCGGTGGAGGGAATAGGCAAGAAAATTCAACACATGACACATTTTTCAAGAAGTCAATATGAAGAGGGAAGTTGTACTCACTCTTTAAAAAAAGGAAAAGAAAAAAATGGACATGAATAAAGCTCAGTATAAGGAATTATTAGCCACATGCAAACCCAACCTCCAAAAAGGTTTCAGCTCACACCAGTCAAATGACCATCAGCAGAAAGTCTACAGACTATACATGCTGAAGGGGATTTAGAGAACTGTGGACCATCTAGCTGCTGGTGGGATGTAACTGGTAAGAGCACTAACGAAAACTGAATGGAGCTGCTTTAAAAGGTAAAAATTGAGCTACCATATGATGCGGCAGGGCACCTTTTGGGCCTATAACCTAAGACCACCAGAATCGGAAAGACAGAGGCAGGCAAATGTGCACGGCAGCAATATTGAAATAGCCAAGATATGGAAGCAAAAAAAGGGTCCAAAAACAAATGAATGGACAAAGAAAAAGTGGTATACGGACAGAATGGAATAGTAACCTCGGTAAAAAAATGAACAATGCCATTTTGAGGAATACAGATGAGCCTACCAATAATCATATTAGGTTAAGTAAGTCAAAAGGGAATGACAAATATCCTATGATATCATTTATACATGTTATCCTAAGACTGCTACCAATGAACATATTTCCACCAAGAAAGACAACACACACTTATAAAACAAACTAATGGTTCACCAAAATGAAAGGTGGGAGGATGGATAAATTAGGATTATGGGGCTAACATACATATACTAATGTATGTTCAATGTATATAAACATATAATATATAAACTATATAATCACCAATACATATAAAATATATAATGAGAAAACACCTACCAAATACCAAGGGAGGTCTACTCAACATTCTGTGTGACATACATGGTAACAGGATCCGAAGATGAACAGACATATGTATGAATCATTGAGCAGATTCTGTACAGCCAGGCAATCACAACACTCTAATCAAAATTACTCCGATAAGAAATATAAAATAAATTTAAAAAAACAAACATTACTAAGGAGACATAAACTTCTGGGGGCTTGTCCCAGCACATTCCCCTCTAATTTACAACCTCGGAACACAACCTCCAGGAAGACTCTGTTACCCTAGTAACAAGAGGTGAGAACGTAATAATGCTGCCGCCTTGTGGCTGTTTCCCACAACAGCAGCTTTAAACCCAGTGCTAATGGTTGCTTAAGAGTCACAAGGACTGCAGGGCTGTAAATGACACCTGCCCACAAAAAATGCCCTGGGGTAGGGAATAGGCAAGGAAATTCAACACATGACAAATTTTTGAAGAAGGCAATATGAAGAGGGAAGTTGTACTCACTCTTTAAAAAAAAGGAAAAGAAAAAAAAAAGGGCATGCCTAAAGCTCAGTATACGGAATTATTAGCCACATGCAAATCCAACCTCCAAAAAGGTTTCAGCTCACACCGGTGAAATGTCCATCAGCTAAAAGTCTACAGACTATAAATGCTGAAGGGGTTTTAGAGAACTCTGTACCTTCTAGCTGCTGGTGGGATGTAATTGGTAACAGCGCTAACGAACACTGAATGGAGCTGCTTTAAAAGGTAAAAATTGAGCTACCACATGATGCGGCAGGGCACCTTTTGGGCCTATAACCGAAGACCACCAGAATCGGAAAGACAGAGGCAGGCAAATGTGCACTGCAGCAATATTGAAATAGCCAAGACATGGAAGCAAAAATAAGGTCCATAAACAGATGAATGGACAGAGAAGACGTGGTATATGGACAGAATGGAATATCAGTCACGAAAAACAATAAAAGAACGGCATAGGCAGCACCACAGATGAGCCTAGAGATAATCACGCAACGTGAAGTAAGTCAGAATGCGAAAGACAAATGTCCTATGATATCACTTACGTTATCTGAAAATTCATAAAAATGAACATATTTCCATAGAGAAAGACAATCTCAGATTGAGATTAAGACAAACTTATGGTTAAGCCAATGAAAAGGTGTGAGGAATGGATAAATTAGGATACTGGGGTTAACACACATATACTAATACATATAAAATATATAATCCCCAAAGACCTATGGAATAGCAAGTGTGGTCTACTCAACACTCTGTAATAACCGACATGGAAAAGGACCCAAAGATCAATAGATGTATGTATATGTGTAAATGAACAAGGTTCTGTACACCTAGAACAAAAGACCTTTTTCAATCAAATTTGCTTGATAAAAACTACAACTTAAAGACACAAACAAGAATTAAGGAGGCTAAAACTTATGGGGGTTTGTCCTGGCACATTCCACTCTAATCTGCAACCTCAAAGCACAACTTGCAGCAAGGTTCTGTTTCCCTAGCAAGCAGAGTTGGCAACGTAGAAATGCTGCCACCCTAAGGCCGTTTCCTCAAACAACAGCTTTAAATCTACTGCTAATGGCCAATAATATTCACAAGGACTGCAGGGCTGTAAATGACTCATGCCCTCAAAAACTATCCTGGGGTAGGGAATGGCCATAAAAATCCAAACGGGGCAAATTTTTCAAGAAGCCAATTTGAAGTTGGGAGTTTAGCTCAATCTTAAGAAAACATGAAAAGGACATTGATAAACGCAAAACATCGGGAATTACTAGACGCAGGCAAATCCAATCTACACAAAGGTATCACCTCACACCAGTCACAGTGACCATCAGCAAAAAGTCAACAAACGATAGATGTTGAAGAAGTTGTGGAGAATAGCGTAACCTCTCGGTCTAAGTGGGATGTAAACTGGTAACAGCCAATAATAGGAACAGAATGGCAGCGCGTTTAAAGGTAAAAACTGAGTCACCATATGATCCGGAAGGCCCACTCTTGGGCCTGTCACCTGTAAAAGCCCGAATCAAAACGACACGGGATGGAGAATCGTGTACTGCAGCAGTATTTACAATAGCCAAAACATGGAAGCAAACAAAATGTCCATCAACAGATAAATGGACAAAGAAGAAGTGGTATACGTACCGAATGGAATACTAGACTCAGGAAAAAAATGAACAGTGCCGTTTGCAGGACTACAGATGAGCCTAGAGATAATCATATTAGGTTAAGTAAGTCAAAAGGGAATGACAAATATCCTATGATATCATTTATACCTGTTATCCTAAGATTGCTACCAATGAACATATTTCCACAGAAAAAGACACCCACAGACTTATAAAACAAACGACTGGTTAGCCAAAATGAAAGTTGGGAGGATGGATAAATTAGGACTATGGGGCTAACATACATATACTGATGTACGTTAAATGTATATAAACATAAAACATATAAACTATATGAATTATAGAATCACCAATACATATAAAATATATAAAGACAAAACACCTACCAAATACCAAGGGAGGTCTACTCAACATTCTGTAAAACATACATGGTAACAGGATCCGAAGATGAACAGACATATGTAGGAATTATTGAGCAGATTCTGGACAGCCAGACAATCACAACACTCTAATCAAATTTACTCCAATAAGAAATAGAAATTAAATTTAAAAAACAAACAAAAGTAAGGAGACATAAACTTTTGGGGGCTTGTCCCAGCACATTCCCCTCTAATTTACAACCTCGGAATACTACGTCCAGGAAGACTTTGTGGCCCAAAAAACAAGAGTTGAGAACGTAATAATGCTGCGCCTTGTGGCTGTTTCCCACAACAGGAGCTTTAAACCCAGTGCTAATGGTTGCTTAATAGTCACAAGGATTGCAGGGCTGAAAATGACACCTGCCCTCAAAAAATGCCCCGGTGGAGGGAATAGGCAAGAAAATTCAACACATGACACATTTTTCAAGAAGTCAATATGAAGAGGGAAGTTGTACTCACTCTTTAAAAAAAGGAAAAGAAAAAAATGGACATGAATAAAGCTCAGTATAAGGAATTATTAGCCACATGCAAACCCAACCTCCAAAAAGGTTTCAGCTCACACCAGTCAAATGACCATCAGCAGAAAGTCTACAGACTATACATGCTGAAGGGGATTTAGAGAACTGTGGACCATCTAGCTGCTGGTGGGATGTAACTGGTAAGAGCACTAACGAAAACTGAATGGAGCTGCTTTAAAAGGTAAAAATTGAGCTACCATATGATGCGGCAGGGCACCTTTTGGGCCTATAACCTAAGACCACCAGAATCGGAAAGACAGAGGCAGGCAAATGTGCACGGCAGCAATATTGAAATAGCCAAGATATGGAAGCAAAAAAAGGGTCCAAAAACAAATGAATGGACAAAGAAAAAGTGGTATACGGACAGAATGGAATAGTAACCTCGGTAAAAAAATGAACAATGCCATTTTGAGGAATACAGATGAGCCTACCAATAATCATATTAGGTTAAGTAAGTCAAAAGGGAATGACAAATATCCTATGATATCATTTATACATGTTATCCTAAGACTGCTACCAATGAACATATTTCCACCAAGAAAGACAACACACACTTATAAAACAAACTAATGGTTCACCAAAATGAAAGGTGGGAGGATGGATAAATTAGGATTATGGGGCTAACATACATATACTAATGTATGTTCAATGTATATAAACATATAATATATAAACTATATAATCACCAATACATATAAAATATATAATGAGAAAACACCTACCAAATACCAAGGGAGGTCTACTCAACATTCTGTGTGACATACATGGTAACAGGATCCGAAGATGAACAGACATATGTATGAATCATTGAGCAGATTCTGTACAGCCAGGCAATCACAACACTCTAATCAAAATTACTCCGATAAGAAATATAAAATAAATTTAAAAAAACAAACATTACTAAGGAGACATAAACTTCTGGGGGCTTGTCCCAGCACATTCCCCTCTAATTTACAACCTCGGAACACAACCTCCAGGAAGACTCTGTTACCCTAGTAACAAGAGGTGAGAACGTAATAATGCTGCCGCCTTGTGGCTGTTTCCCACAACAGCAGCTTTAAACCCAGTGCTAATGGTTGCTTAAGAGTCACAAGGACTGCAGGGCTGTAAATGACACCTGCCCACAAAAAATGCCCTGGGGTAGGGAATAGGCAAGGAAATTCAACACATGACAAATTTTTGAAGAAGGCAATATGAAGAGGGAAGTTGTACTCACTCTTTAAAAAAAAGGAAAAGAAAAAAAAAGGGCATGCCTAAAGCTCAGTATACGGAATTATTAGCCACATGCAAATCCAACCTCCAAAAAGATTTCAGCTCACACCGGTGAAATGTCCATCAGCTAAAAGTCTACAGACTATAAATGCTGAAGGGGTTTTAGAGAACTCTGTACCTTCTAGCTGCTGGTGGGATGTAATTGGTAACAGCGCTAACGAACACTGAATGGAGCTGCTTTAAAAGGTAAAAATTGAGCTACCACATGATGCGGCAGGGCACCTTTTGGGCCTATAACCGAAGACCACCAGAATCGGAAAGACAGAGGCAGGCAAATGTGCACTGCAGCAATATTGAAATAGCCAAGACATGGAAGCAAAAATAAGGTCCATAAACAGATGAATGGACAGAGAAGACGTGGTATATGGACAGAATGGAATATCAGTCACGAAAAACAATAAAAGAACGGCATAGGCAGCACCACAGATGAGCCTAGAGATAATCACGCAACGTGAAGTAAGTCAGAATGCGAAAGACAAATGTCCTATGATATCACTTACGTTATCTGAAAATTCATAAAAATGAACATATTTCCATAGAGAAAGACAATCTCAGATTGAGATTAAGACAAACTTATGGTTAAGCCAATGAAAAGGTGTGAGGAATGGATAAATTAGGATACTGGGGTTAACACACATATACTAATACATATAAAATATATAATCCCCAAAGACCTATGGAATAGCAAGTGTGGTCTACTCAACACTCTGTAATAACCGACATGGAAAAGGACCCAAAGATCAATAGATGTATGTATATGTGTAAATGAACAAGGTTCTGTACACCTAGAACAAAAGACCTTTTTCAATCAAATTTGCTTGACAAAAACTACAACTTAAAGACACAAACAAGAATTAAGGAGGCTAAAACTTATGGGGGTTTGTCCTGGCACATTCCACTCTAATCTGCAACCTCAAAGCACAACTTGCAGCAAGGTTCTGTTTCCCTAGCAAGCAGAGTTGGCAACGTAGAAATGCTGCCACCCTAAGGCCGTTTCCTCAAACAACAGCTTTAAATCTACTGCTAATGGCCAATAATATTCACAAGGACTGCAGGGCTGTAAATGACTCATGCCCTCAAAAACTATCCTGGGGTAGGGAATGGCCATAAAAATCCAAACGGGGCAAATTTTTCAAGAAGCCAATTTGAAGTTGGGAGTTTAGCTCAATCTTAAGAAAACATGAAAAGGACATTGATAAACGCAAAACATCGGGAATTACTAGACGCAGGCAAATCCAATCTACACAAAGGTATCACCTCACACCAGTCACAGTGACCATCAGCAAAAAGTCAACAAACGATAGATGTTGAAGAAGTTGTGGAGAATAGCGTAACCTCTCGGTCTAAGTGGGATGTAAACTGGTAACAGCCAATAATAGGAACAGAATGGCAGCGCGTTTAAAGGTAAAAACTGAGTCACCATATGATCCGGAAGGCCCACTCTTGGGCCTGTCACCTGTAAAAGCCCGAATCAAAACGACACGGGATGGAGAATCGTGTACTGCAGCAGTATTTACAATAGCCAAAACATGGAAGCAAACAAAATGTCCATCAACAGATAAATGGACAAAGAAGAAGTGGTATACGTACCGAATGGAATACTAGACTCAGGAAAAAAATGAACAGTGCCGTTTGCAGGACTACAGATGAGCCTAGAAATAATCATATTAGGTTAAGTAAGTCAAAAGGGAATGACAAATATCCTATGATATCATTTATACCTGTTATCCTAAGATTGCTACCAATGAACATATTTCCACAGAAAAAGACACCCACAGACTTATAAAACAAACGACTGGTTAGCCAAAATGAAAGTTGGGAGGATGGATAAATTAGGACTATGGGGCTAACATACATATACTGATGTACGTTAAATGTATATAAACATAAAACATATAAACTATATGAATTATAGAATCACCAATACATATAAAATATATAAAGACAAAACACCTACCAAATACCAAGGGAGGTCTACTCAACATTCTGTAAAACATACATGGTAACAGGATCCGAAGATGAACAGACATATGTAGGAATTATTGAGCAGATTCTGGACAGCCAGACAATCACAACACTCTAATCAAATTTACTCCAATAAGAAATAGAAATTAAATTTAAAAAACAAACAAAAGTAAGGAGACATAAACTTTTGGGGGCTTGTCCCAGCACATTCCCCTCTAATTTACAACCTCGGAATACTACGTCCAGGAAGACTTTGTGGCCCAAAAAACAAGAGTTGAGAACGTAATAATGCTGCGCCTTGTGGCTGTTTCCCACAACAGGAGCTTTAAACCCAGTGCTAATGGTTGCTTAATAGTCACAAGGATTGCAGGGCTGAAAATGACACCTGCCCTCAAAAAATGCCCCGGTGGAGGGAATAGGCAAGAAAATTCAACACATGACACATTTTTCAAGAAGTCAATATGAAGAGGGAAGTTGTACTCACTCTTTAAAAAAAGGAAAAGAAAAAAATGGACATGAATAAAGCTCAGTATAAGGAATTATTAGCCACATGCAAACCCAACCTCCAAAAAGGTTTCAGCTCACACCAGTCAAATGACCATCAGCAGAAAGTCTACAGACTATACATGCTGAAGGGGATTTAGAGAACTGTGGACCATCTAGCTGCTGGTGGGATGTAACTGGTAAGAGCACTAACGAAAACTGAATGGAGCTGCTTTAAAAGGTAAAAATTGAGCTACCATATGATGCGGCAGGGCACCTTTTGGGCCTATAACCTAAGACCACCAGAATCGGAAAGACAGAGGCAGGCAAATGTGCACGGCAGCAATATTGAAATAGCCAAGATATGGAAGCAAAAAAAGGGTCCAAAAACAAATGAATGGACAAAGAAAAAGTGGTATACGGACAGAATGGAATAGTAACCTCGGTAAAAAAATGAACAATGCCATTTTGAGGAATACAGATGAGCCTACCAATAATCATATTAGGTTAAGTAAGTCAAAAGGGAATGACAAATATCCTATGATATCATTTATACATGTTATCCTAAGACTGCTACCAATGAACATATTTCCACCAAGAAAGACAACACACACTTATAAAACAAACTAATGGTTCACCAAAATGAAAGGTGGGAGGATGGATAAATTAGGATTATGGGGCTAACATACATATACTAATGTATGTTCAATGTATATAAACATATAATATATAAACTATATAATCACCAATACATATAAAATATATAATGAGAAAACACCTACCAAATACCAAGGGAGGTCTACTCAACATTCTGTGTGACATACATGGTAACAGGATCCGAAGATGAACAGACATATGTATGAATCATTGAGCAGATTCTGTACAGCCAGGCAATCACAACACTCTAATCAAAATTACTCCGATAAGAAATATAAAATAAATTTAAAAAAACAAACATTACTAAGGAGACATAAACTTCTGGGGGCTTGTCCCAGCACATTCCCCTCTAATTTACAACCTCGGAACACAACCTCCAGGAAGACTCTGTTACCCTAGTAACAAGAGGTGAGAACGTAATAATGCTGCCGCCTTGTGGCTGTTTCCCACAACAGCAGCTTTAAACCCAGTGCTAATGGTTGCTTAAGAGTCACAAGGACTGCAGGGCTGTAAATGACACCTGCCCACAAAAAATGCCCTGGGGTAGGGAATAGGCAAGGAAATTCAACACATGACAAATTTTTGAAGAAGGCAATATGAAGAGGGAAGTTGTACTCACTCTTTAAAAAAAAGGAAAAGAAAAAAAAAGGGCATGCCTAAAGCTCAGTATACGGAATTATTAGCCACATGCAAATCCAACCTCCAAAAAGGTTTCAGCTCACACCGGTGAAATGTCCATCAGCTAAAAGTCTACAGACTATAAATGCTGAAGGGGTTTTAGAGAACTCTGTACCTTCTAGCTGATGGTGGGATGTAATTGGTAACAGCGCTAACGAACACTGAATGGAGCTGCTTTAAAAGGTAAAAATTGAGCTACCACATGATGCGGCAGGGCACCTTTTGGGCCTATAACCGAAGACCACCAGAATCGGAAAGACAGAGGCAGGCAAATGTGCACTGCAGCAATATTGAAATAGCCAAGACATGGAAGCAAAAATAAGGTCCATAAACAGATGAATGGACAGAGAAGACGTGGTATATGGACAGAATGGAATATCAGTCACGAAAAACAATAAAAGAACGGCATAGGCAGCACCACAGATGAGCCTAGAGATAATCACGCAACGTGAAGTAAGTCAGAATGCGAAAGACAAATGTCCTATGATATCACTTACGTTATCTGAAAATTCATAAAAATGAACATATTTCCATAGAGAAAGACAATCTCAGATTGAGATTAAGACAAACTTATGGTTAAGCCAATGAAAAGGTGTGAGGAATGGATAAATTAGGATACTGGGGTTAACACACATATACTAATACATATAAAATATATAATCCCCAAAGACCTATGGAATAGCAAGTGTGGTCTACTCAACACTCTGTAATAACCGACATGGAAAAGGACCCAAAGATCAATAGATGTATGTATATGTGTAAATGAACAAGGTTCTGTACACCTAGAACAAAAGACCTTTTTCAATCAAATTTGCTTGACAAAAACTACAACTTAAAGACACAAACAAGAATTAAGGAGGCTAAAACTTATGGGGGTTTGTCCTGGCACATTCCACTCTAATCTGCAACCTCAAAGCACAACTTGCAGCAAGGTTCTGTTTCCCTAGCAAGCAGAGTTGGCAACGTAGAAATGCTGCCACCCTAAGGCCGTTTCCTCAAACAACAGCTTTAAATCTACTGCTAATGGCCAATAATATTCACAAGGACTGCAGGGCTGTAAATGACTCATGCCCTCAAAAACTATCCTGGGGTAGGGAATGGCCATAAAAATCCAAACGGGGCAAATTTTTCAAGAAGCCAATTTGAAGTTGGGAGTTTAGCTCAATCTTAAGAAAACATGAAAAGGACATTGATAAACGCAAAACATCGGGAATTACTAGACGCAGGCAAATCCAATCTACACAAAGGTATCACCTCACACCAGTCACAGTGACCATCAGCAAAAAGTCAACAAACGATAGATGTTGAAGAAGTTGTGGAGAATAGCGTAACCTCTCGGTCTAAGTGGGATGTAAACTGGTAACAGCCAATAATAGGAACAGAATGGCAGCGCGTTTAAAGGTAAAAACTGAGTCACCATATGATCCGGAAGGCCCACTCTTGGGCCTGTCACCTGTAAAAGCCCGAATCAAAACGACACGGGATGGAGAATCGTGTACTGCAGCAGTATTTACAATAGCCAAAACATGGAAGCAAACAAAATGTCCATCAACAGATAAATGGACAAAGAAGAAGTGGTATACGTACCGAATGGAATACTAGACTCAGGAAAAAAATGAACAGTGCCGTTTGCAGGACTACAGATGAGCCTAGAAATAATCATATTAGGTTAAGTAAGTCAAAAGGGAATGACAAATATCCTATGATATCATTTATACCTGTTATCCTAAGATTGCTACCAATGAACATATTTCCACAGAAAAAGACACCCACAGACTTATAAAACAAACGACTGGTTAGCCAAAATGAAAGTTGGGAGGATGGATAAATTAGGACTATGGGGCTAACATACATATACTGATGTACGTTAAATGTATATAAACATAAAACATATAAACTATATGAATTATAGAATCACCAATACATATAAAATATATAAAGACAAAACACCTACCAAATACCAAGGGAGGTCTACTCAACATTCTGTAAAACATACATGGTAACAGGATCCGAAGATGAACAGACATATGTAGGAATTATTGAGCAGATTCTGGACAGCCAGACAATCACAACACTCTAATCAAATTTACTCCAATAAGAAATAGAAATTAAATTTAAAAAACAAACAAAAGTAAGGAGACATAAACTTTTGGGGGCTTGTCCCAGCACATTCCCCTCTAATTTACAACCTCGGAATACTACGTCCAGGAAGACTTTGTGGCCCAAAAAACAAGAGTTGAGAACGTAATAATGCTGCGCCTTGTGGCTGTTTCCCACAACAGGAGCTTTAAACCCAGTGCTAATGGTTGCTTAATAGTCACAAGGATTGCAGGGCTGAAAATGACACCTGCCCTCAAAAAATGCCCCGGTGGAGGGAATAGGCAAGAAAATTCAACACATGACACATTTTTCAAGAAGTCAATATGAAGAGGGAAGTTGTACTCACTCTTTAAAAAAAGGAAAAGAAAAAAATGGACATGAATAAAGCTCAGTATAAGGAATTATTAGCCACATGCAAACCCAACCTCCAAAAAGGTTTCAGCTCACACCAGTCAAATGACCATCAGCAGAAAGTCTACAGACTATACATGCTGAAGGGGATTTAGAGAACTGTGGACCATCTAGCTGCTGGTGGGATGTAACTGGTAAGAGCACTAACGAAAACTGAATGGAGCTGCTTTAAAAGGTAAAAATTGAGCTACCATATGATGCGGCAGGGCACCTTTTGGGCCTGTAACCTAAGACCACCAGAATCGGAAAGACAGAGGCAGGCAAATGTGCACGGCAGCAATACTGAAATAGCCAAGATATGGAAGCAAAAAAAGGGTCCAAAAACAAATGAATGGACAAAGAAAAAGTGTTATACGGACAGAATGGAATAGTAACCTCGGTAAAAAAATGAACAATGCCATTTTGAGGAATACAGATGAGCCTACCAATAATCATATTAGGTTAAGTAAGTCAAAAGGGAATGACAAATATCCTATGATATCATTTATACATGTTATCCTAAGACTGCTACCAATGAACATATTTCCACCAAGAAAGACAACACACACTTATAAAACAAACTAATGGTTCACCAAAATGAAAGGTGGGAGGATGGATAAATTAGGATTATGGGGCTAACATACATATACCAATGTATGTTCAATGTATATAAACATATAATATATAAACTATATAATCACCAATACATATAAAATATATAATGAGAAAACACCTACCAAATACCAAGGGAGGTCTACTCAACATTCTGTGTGACATACATGGTAACAGGATCCGAAGATGAACAGACATATGTATGAATCATTGAGCAGATTCTGTACAGCCAGGCAATCACAACACTCTAATCAAAATTACTCCGATAAGAAATATAAAATAAATTTAAAAAAACAAACATTACTAAGGAGACATAAACTTCTGGGGGCTTGTCCCAGCACATTCCCCTCTAATTTACAACCTCGGAACACAACCTCCAGGAAGACTCTGTTACCCTAGTAACAAGAGGTGAGAACGTAATAATGCTGCCGCCTTGTGGCTGTTTCCCACAACAGCAGCTTTAAACCCAGTGCTAATGGTTGCTTAAGAGTCACAAGGACTGCAGGGCTGTAAATGACACCTGCCCACAAAAAATGCCCTGGGGTAGGGAATAGGCAAGGAAATTCAACACATGACAAATTTTTGAAGAAGGCAATATGAAGAGGGAAGTTGTACTCACTCTTTAAAAAAAAGGAAAAGAAAAAAAAAGGGCATGCCTAAAGCTCAGTATACGGAATTATTAGCCACATGCAAATCCAACCTCCAAAAAGGTTTCAGCTCACACCGGTGAAATGTCCATCAGCTAAAAGTCTACAGACTATAAATGCTGAAGGGGTTTTAGAGAACTCTGTACCTTCTAGCTGCTGGTGGGATGTAATTGGTAACAGCGCTAACGAACACTGAATGGAGCTGCTTTAAAAGGTAAAAATTGAGCTACCACATGATGCGGCAGGGCACCTTTTGGGCCTATAACCGAAGACCACCAGAATCGGAAAGACAGAGGCAGGCAAATGTGCACTGCAGCAATATTGAAATAGCCAAGACATGGAAGCAAAAATAAGGTCCATAAACAGATGAATGGACAGAGAAGACGTGGTATATGGACAGAATGGAATATCAGTCACGAAAAACAATAAAAGAACGGCATAGGCAGCACCACAGATGAGCCTAGAGATAATCACGCAACGTGAAGTAAGTCAGAATGCGAAAGACAAATGTCCTATGATATCACTTACGTTATCTGAAAATTCATAAAAATGAACATATTTCCATAGAGAAAGACAATCTCAGATTGAGATTAAGACAAACTTATGGTTAAGCCAATGAAAAGGTGTGAGGAATGGATAAATTAGGATACTGGGGTTAACACACATATACTAATACATATAAAATATATAATCCCCAAAGACCTATGGAATAGCAAGTGTGGTCTACTCAACACTCTGTAATAACCGACATGGAAAAGGACCCAAAGATCAATAGATGTATGTATATGTGTAAATGAACAAGGTTCTGTACACCTAGAACAAAAGACCTTTTTCAATCAAATTTGCTTGACAAAAACTACAACTTAAAGACACAAACAAGAATTAAGGAGGCTAAAACTTATGGGGGTTTGTCCTGGCACATTCCACTCTAATCTGCAACCTCAAAGCACAACTTGCAGCAAGGTTCTGTTTCCCTAGCAAGCAGAGTTGGCAACGTAGAAATGCTGCCACCCTAAGGCCGTTTCCTCAAACAACAGCTTTAAATCTACTGCTAATGGCCAATAATATTCACAAGGACTGCAGGGCTGTAAATGACTCATGCCCTCAAAAACTATCCTGGGGTAGGGAATGGCCATAAAAATCCAAACGGGGCAAATTTTTCAAGAAGCCAATTTGAAGTTGGGAGTTTAGCTCAATCTTAAGAAAACATGAAAAGGACATTGATAAACGCAAAACATCGGGAATTACTAGACGCAGGCAAATCCAATCTACACAAAGGTATCACCTCACACCAGTCACAGTGACCATCAGCAAAAAGTCAACAAACGATAGATGTTGAAGAAGTTGTGGAGAATAGCGTAACCTCTCGGTCTAAGTGGGATGTAAACTGGTAACAGCCAATAATAGGAACAGAATGGCAGCGCGTTTAAAGGTAAAAACTGAGTCACCATATGATCCGGAAGGCCCACTCTTGGGCCTGTCACCTGTAAAAGCCCGAATCAAAACGACACGGGATGGAGAATCGTGTACTGCAGCAGTATTTACAATAGCCAAAACATGGAAGCAAACAAAATGTCCATCAACAGATAAATGGACAAAGAAGAAGTGGTATACGTACCGAATGGAATACTAGACTCAGGAAAAAAATGAACAGTGCCGTTTGCAGGACTACAGATGAGCCTAGAAATAATCATATTAGGTTAAGTAAGTCAAAAGGGAATGACAAATATCCTATGATATCATTTATACCTGTTATCCTAAGATTGCTACCAATGAACATATTTCCACAGAAAAAGACACCCACAGACTTATAAAACAAACGACTGGTTAGCCAAAATGAAAGTTGGGAGGATGGATAAATTAGGACTATGGGGCTAACATACATATACTGATGTACGTTAAATGTATATAAACATAAAACATATAAACTATATGAATTATAGAATCACCAATACATATAAAATATATAAAGACAAAACACCTACCAAATACCAAGGGAGGTCTACTCAACATTCTGTAAAACATACATGGTAACAGGATCCGAAGATGAACAGACATATGTAGGAATTATTGAGCAGATTCTGGACAGCCAGACAATCACAACACTCTAATCAAATTTACTCCAATAAGAAATAGAAATTAAATTTAAAAAACAAACAAAAGTAAGGAGACATAAACTTTTGGGGGCTTGTCCCAGCACATTCCCCTCTAATTTACAACCTCGGAATACTACGTCCAGGAAGACTTTGTGGCCCAAAAAACAAGAGTTGAGAACGTAATAATGCTGCGCCTTGTGGCTGTTTCCCACAACAGGAGCTTTAAACCCAGTGCTAATGGTTGCTTAATAGTCACAAGGATTGCAGGGCTGAAAATGACACCTGCCCTCAAAAAATGCCCCGGTGGAGGGAATAGGCAAGAAAATTCAACACATGACACATTTTTCAAGAAGTCAATATGAAGAGGGAAGTTGTACTCACTCTTTAAAAAAAGGAAAAGAAAAAAATGGACATGAATAAAGCTCAGTATAAGGAATTATTAGCCACATGCAAACCCAACCTCCAAAAAGGTTTCAGCTCACACCAGTCAAATGACCATCAGCAGAAAGTCTACAGACTATACATGCTGAAGGGGATTTAGAGAACTGTGGACCATCTAGCTGCTGGTGGGATGTAACTGGTAAGAGCACTAACGAAAACTGAATGGAGCTGCTTTAAAAGGTAAAAATTGAGCTACCATATGATGCGGCAGGGCACCTTTTGGGCCTGTAACCTAAGACCACCAGAATCGGAAAGACAGAGGCAGGCAAATGTGCACGGCAGCAATACTGAAATAGCCAAGATATGGAAGCAAAAAAAGGGTCCAAAAACAAATGAATGGACAAAGAAAAAGTGGTATACGGACAGAATGGAATAGTAACCTCGGTAAAAAAATGAACAATGCCATTTTGAGGAATACAGATGAGCCTACCAATAATCATATTAGGTTAAGTAAGTCAAAAGGGAATGACAAATATCCTATGATATCATTTATACATGTTATCCTAAGACTGCTACCAATGAACATATTTCCACCAAGAAAGACAACACACACTTATAAAACAAACTAATGGTTCACCAAAATGAAAGGTGGGAGGATGGATAAATTAGGATTATGGGGCTAACATACATATACTAATGTATGTTCAATGTATATAAACATATAATATATAAACTATATAATCACCAATACATATAAAATATATAATGAGAAAACACCTACCAAATACCAAGGGAGGTCTACTCAACATTCTGTGTGACATACATGGTAACAGGATCCGAAGATGAACAGACATATGTATGAATCATTGAGCAGATTCTGTACAGCCAGGCAATCACAACACTCTAATCAAAATTACTCCGATAAGAAATATAAAATAAATTTAAAAAAACAAACATTACTAAGGAGACATAAACTTCTGGGGGCTTGTCCCAGCACATTCCCCTCTAATTTACAACCTCGGAACACAACCTCCAGGAAGACTCTGTTACCCTAGTAACAAGAGGTGAGAACGTAATAATGCTGCCGCCTTGTGGCTGTTTCCCACAACAGCAGCTTTAAACCCAGTGCTAATGGTTGCTTAAGAGTCACAAGGACTGCAGGGCTGTAAATGACACCTGCCCACAAAAAATGCCCTGGGGTAGGGAATAGGCAAGGAAATTCAACACATGACAAATTTTTGAAGAAGGCAATATGAAGAGGGAAGTTGTACTCACTCTTTAAAAAAAAGGAAAAGAAAAAAAAAGGGCATGCCTAAAGCTCAGTATACGGAATTATTAGCCACATGCAAATCCAACCTCCAAAAAGATTTCAGCTCACACCGGTGAAATGTCCATCAGCTAAAAGTCTACAAACTATAAATGCTGAAGGGGTTTTAGAGAACTCTGTACCTTCTAGCTGCTGGTGGGATGTAATTGGTAACAGCGCTAACGAACACTGAATGGAGCTGCTTTAAAAGGTAAAAATTGAGCTACCACATGATGCGGCAGGGCACCTTTTGGGCCTATAACCGAAGACCACCAGAATCGGAAAGACAGAGGCAGGCAAATGTGCACTGCAGCAATATTGAAATAGCCAAGACATGGAAGCAAAAATAAGGTCCATAAACAGATGAATGGACAGAGAAGACGTGGTATATGGACAGAATGGAATATCAGTCACGAAAAACAATAAAAGAACGGCATAGGCAGCACCACAGATGAGCCTAGAGATAATCACGCAACGTGAAGTAAGTCAGAATGCGAAAGACAAATGTCCTATGATATCACTTACGTTATCTGAAAATTCATAAAAATGAACATATTTCCATAGAGAAAGACAATCTCAGATTGAGATTAAGACAAACTTATGGTTAAGCCAATGAAAAGGTGTGAGGAATGGATAAATTAGGATACTGGGGTTAACACACATATACTAATACATATAAAATATATAATCCCCAAAGACCTATGGAATAGCAAGTGTGGTCTACTCAACACTCTGTAATAACCGACATGGAAAAGGACCCAAAGATCAATAGATGTATGTATATGTGTAAATGAACAAGGTTCTGTACACCTAGAACAAAAGACCTTTTTCAATCAAATTTGCTTGACAAAAACTACAACTTAAAGACACAAACAAGAATTAAGGAGGCTAAAACTTATGGGGGTTTGTCCTGGCACATTCCACTCTAATCTGCAACCTCAAAGCACAACTTGCAGCAAGGTTCTGTTTCCCTAGCAAGCAGAGTTGGCAACGTAGAAATGCTGCCACCCTAAGGCCGTTTCCTCAAACAACAGCTTTAAATCTACTGCTAATGGCCAATAATATTCACAAGGACTGCAGGGCTGTAAATGACTCATGCCCTCAAAAACTATCCTGGGGTAGGGAATGGCCATAAAAATCCAAACGGGGCAAATTTTTCAAGAAGCCAATTTGAAGTTGGGAGTTTAGCTCAATCTTAAGAAAACATGAAAAGGACATTGATAAACGCAAAACATCGGGAATTACTAGACGCAGGCAAATCCAATCTACACAAAGGTATCACCTCACACCAGTCACAGTGACCATCAGCAAAAAGTCAACAAACGATAGATGTTGAAGAAGTTGTGGAGAATAGCGTAACCTCTCGGTCTAAGTGGGATGTAAACTGGTAACAGCCAATAATAGGAACAGAATGGCAGCGCGTTTAAAGGTAAAAATTGAGTCACCATATGATCCGGAAGGCCCACTCTTGGGCCTGTCACCTGTAAAAGCCCGAATCAAAACGACACGGGATGGAGAATCGTGTACTGCAGCAGTATTTACAATAGCCAAAACATGGAAGCAAACAAAATGTCCATCAACAGATAAATGGACAAAGAAGAAGTGGTATACGTACTGAATGGAATACTAGACTCAGGAAAAAAATGAACAGTGCCGTTTGCAGGACTACAGATGAGCCTAGAAATAATCATATTAGGTTAAGTAAGTCAAAAGGGAATGACAAATATCCTATGATATCATTTATACCTGTTATCCTAAGATTGCTACCAATGAACATATTTCCACAGAAAAAGACACCCACAGACTTATAAAACAAACGACTGGTTAGCCAAAATGAAAGTTGGGAGGATGGATAAATTAGGACTATGGGGCTAACATACATATACTGATGTACGTTAAATGTATATAAACATAAAACATATAAACTATATGAATTATAGAATCACCAATACATATAAAATATATAAAGACAAAACACCTACCAAATACCAAGGGAGGTCTACTCAACATTCTGTAAAACATACATGGTAACAGGATCCGAAGATGAACAGACATATGTAGGAATTATTGAGCAGATTCTGGACAGCCAGACAATCACAACACTCTAATCAAATTTACTCCAATAAGAAATAGAAATTAAATTTAAAAAACAAACAAAAGTAAGGAGACATAAACTTTTGGGGGCTTGTCCCAGCACATTCCCCTCTAATTTACAACCTCGGAATACTACGTCCAGGAAGACTTTGTGGCCCAAAAAACAAGAGTTGAGAACGTAATAATGCTGCGCCTTGTGGCTGTTTCCCACAACAGGAGCTTTAAACCCAGTGCTAATGGTTGCTTAATAGTCACAAGGATTGCAGGGCTGAAAATGACACCTGCCCTCAAAAAATGCCCCGGTGGAGGGAATAGGCAAGAAAATTCAACACATGACACATTTTTCAAGAAGTCAATATGAAGAGGGAAGTTGTACTCACTCTTTAAAAAAAGGAAAAGAAAAAAATGGACATGAATAAAGCTCAGTATAAGGAATTATTAGCCACATGCAAACCCAACCTCCAAAAAGGTTTCAGCTCACACCAGTCAAATGACCATCAGCAGAAAGTCTACAGACTATACATGCTGAAGGGGATTTAGAGAACTGTGGACCATCTAGCTGCTGGTGGGATGTAACTGGTAAGAGCACTAACGAAAACTGAATGGAGCTGCTTTAAAAGGTAAAAATTGAGCTACCATATGATGCGGCAGGGCACCTTTTGGGCCTATAACCTAAGACCACCAGAATCGGAAAGACAGAGGCAGGCAAATGTGCACGGCAGCAATATTGAAATAGCCAAGATATGGAAGCAAAAAAAGGGTCCAAAAACAAATGAATGGACAAAGAAAAAGTGGTATACGGACAGAATGGAATAGTAACCTCGGTAAAAAAATGAACAATGCCATTTTGAGGAATACAGATGAGCCTACCAATAATCATATTAGGTTAAGTAAGTCAAAAGGGAATGACAAATATCCTATGATATCATTTATACATGTTATCCTAAGACTGCTACCAATGAACATATTTCCACCAAGAAAGACAACACACACTTATAAAACAAACTAATGGTTCACCAAAATGAAAGGTGGGAGGATGGATAAATTAGGATTATGGGGCTAACATACATATACTAATGTATGTTCAATGTATATAAACATATAATATATAAACTATATAATCACCAATACATATAAAATATATAATGAGAAAACACCTACCAAATACCAAGGGAGGTCTACTCAACATTCTGTGTGACATACATGGTAACAGGATCCGAAGATGAACAGACATATGTATGAATCATTGAGCAGATTCTGTACAGCCAGGCAATCACAACACTCTAATCAAAATTACTCCGATAAGAAATATAAAATAAATTTAAAAAAACAAACATTACTAAGGAGACATAAACTTCTGGGGGCTTGTCCCAGCACATTCCCCTCTAATTTACAACCTCGGAACACAACCTCCAGGAAGACTCTGTTACCCTAGTAACAAGAGGTGAGAACGTAATAATGCTGCCGCCTTGTGGCTGTTTCCCACAACAGCAGCTTTAAACCCAGTGCTAATGGTTGCTTAAGAGTCACAAGGACTGCAGGGCTGTAAATGACACCTGCCCACAAAAAATGCCCTGGGGTAGGGAATAGGCAAGGAAATTCAACACATGACAAATTTTTGAAGAAGGCAATATGAAGAGGGAAGTTGTACTCACTCTTTAAAAAAAAGGAAAAGAAAAAAAAAGGGCATGCCTAAAGCTCAGTATACGGAATTATTAGCCACATGCAAATCCAACCTCCAAAAAGGTTTCAGCTCACACCGGTGAAATGTCCATCAGCTAAAAGTCTACAGAGTATAAATGCTGAAGGGGTTTTAGAGAACTCTGTACCTTCTAGCTGCTGGTGGGATGTAATTGGTAACAGCGCTAACGAACACTGAATGGAGCTGCTTTAAAAGGTAAAAATTGAGCTACCACATGATGCGGCAGGGCACCTTTTGGGCCTATAACCGAAGACCAGCAGAATCGGAAAGACAGAGGCAGGCAAATGTGCACTGCAGCAATATTGAAATAGCCAAGACATGGAAGCAAAAATAAGGTCCATAAACAGATGAATGGACAGAGAAGACGTGGTATATGGACAGAATGGAATATCAGTCACGAAAAACAATAAAAGAACGGCATAGGCAGCACCACAGATGAGCCTGGAGATAATCACGCAACGTGAAGTAAGTCAGAATGCGAAAGACAAATGTCCTATGATATCACTTACGTTATCTGAAAATTCATAAAAATGAACATATTTCCATAGAGAAAGACAATCTCAGATTGAGATTAAGACAAACTTATGGTTAAGCCAATGAAAAGGTGTGAGGAATGGATAAATTAGGATACTGGGGTTAACACACATATACTAATACATATAAAATATATAATCCCCAAAGACCTATGGAATAGCAAGTGTGGTCTACTCAACACTCTGTAATAACCGACATGGAAAAGGACCCAAAGATCAATAGATGTATGTATATGTGTAAATGAACAAGGTTCTGTACACCTAGAACAAAAGACCTTTTTCAATCAAATTTGCTTGACAAAAACTACAACTTAAAGACACAAACAAGAATTAAGGAGGCTAAAACTTATGGGGGTTTGTCCTGGCACATTCCACTCTAATCTGCAACCTCAAAGCACAACTTGCAGCAAGGTTCTGTTTCCCTAGCAAGCAGAGTTGGCAACGTAGAAATGCTGCCACCCTAAGGCCGTTTCCTCAAACAACAGCTTTAAATCTACTGCTAATGGCCAATAATATTCACAAGGACTGCAGGGCTGTAAATGACTCATGCCCTCAAAAACTATCCTGGGGTAGGGAATGGCCATAAAAATCCAAACGGGGCAAATTTTTCAAGAAGCCAATTTGAAGTTGGGAGTTTAGCTCAATCTTAAGAAAACATGAAAAGGACATTGATAAACGCAAAACATCGGGAATTACTAGACGCAGGCAAATCCAATCTACACAAAGGTATCACCTCACACCAGTCACAGTGACCATCAGCAAAAAGTCAACAAACGATAGATGTTGAAGAAGTTGTGGAGAATAGCGTAACCTCTCGGTCTAAGTGGGATGTAAACTGGTAACAGCCAATAATAGGAACAGAATGGCAGCGCGTTTAAAGGTAAAAACTGAGTCACCATATGATCCGGAAGGCCCACTCTTGGGCCTGTCACCTGTAAAAGCCCGAATCAAAACGACACGGGATGGAGAATCGTGTACTGCAGCAGTATTTACAATAGCCAAAACATGGAAGCAAACAAAATGTCCATCAACAGATAAATGGACAAAGAAGAAGTGGTATACGTACCGAATGGAATACTAGACTCAGGAAAAAAATGAACAGTGCCGTTTGCAGGACTACAGATGAGCCTAGAAATAATCATATTAGGTTAAGTAAGTCAAAAGGGAATGACAAATATCCTATGATATCATTTATACCTGTTATCCTAAGATTGCTACCAATGAACATATTTCCACAGAAAAAGACACCCACAGACTTATAAAACAAACGACTGGTTAGCCAAAATGAAAGTTGGGAGGATGGATAAATTAGGACTATGGGGCTAACATACATATACTGATGTACGTTAAATGTATATAAACATAAAACATATAAACTATATGAATTATAGAATCACCAATACATATAAAATATATAAAGACAAAACACCTACCAAATACCAAGGGAGGTCTACTCAACATTCTGTAAAACATACATGGTAACAGGATCCGAAGATGAACAGACATATGTAGGAATTATTGAGCAGATTCTGGACAGCCAGACAATCACAACACTCTAATCAAATTTACTCCAATAAGAAATAGAAATTAAATTTAAAAAACAAACAAAAGTAAGGAGACATAAACTTTTGGGGGCTTGTCCCAGCACATTCCCCTCTAATTTACAACCTCGGAATACTACGTCCAGGAAGACTTTGTGGCCCAAAAAACAAGAGTTGAGAACGTAATAATGCTGCGCCTTGTGGCTGTTTCCCACAACAGGAGCTTTAAACCCAGTGCTAATGGTTGCTTAATAGTCACAAGGATTGCAGGGCTGAAAATGACACCTGCCCTCAAAAAATGCCCCGGTGGAGGGAATAGGCAAGAAAATTCAACACATGACACATTTTTCAAGAAGTCAATATGAAGAGGGAAGTTGTACTCACTCTTTAAAAAAAGGAAAAGAAAAAAATGGACATGAATAAAGCTCAGTATAAGGAATTATTAGCCACATGCAAACCCAACCTCCAAAAAGGTTTCAGCTCACACCAGTCAAATGACCATCAGCAGAAAGTCTACAGACTATACATGCTGAAGGGGATTTAGAGAACTGTGGACCATCTAGCTGCTGGTGGGATGTAACTGGTAAGAGCACTAACGAAAACTGAATGGAGCTGCTTTAAAAGGTAAAAATTGAGCTACCATATGATGCGGCAGGGCACCTTTTGGGCCTATAACCTAAGACCACCAGAATCGGAAAGACAGAGGCAGGCAAATGTGCACGGCAGCAATATTGAAATAGCCAAGATATGGAAGCAAAAAAAGGGTCCAAAAACAAATGAATGGACAAAGAAAAAGTGGTATACGGACAGAATGGAATAGTAACCTCGGTAAAAAAATGAACAATGCCATTTTGAGGAATACAGATGAGCCTACCAATAATCATATTAGGTTAAGTAAGTCAAAAGGGAATGACAAATATCCTATGATATCATTTATACATGTTATCCTAAGACTGCTACCAATGAACATATTTCCACCAAGAAAGACAACACACACTTATAAAACAAACTAATGGTTCACCAAAATGAAAGGTGGGAGGATGGATAAATTAGGATTATGGGGCTAACATACATATACTAATGTATGTTCAATGTATATAAACATATAATATATAAACTATATAATCACCAATACATATAAAATATATAATGAGAAAACACCTACCAAATACCAAGGGAGGTCTACTCAACATTCTGTGTGACATACATGGTAACAGGATCCGAAGATGAACAGACATATGTATGAATCATTGAGCAGATTCTGTACAGCCAGGCAATCACAACACTCTAATCAAAATTACTCCGATAAGAAATATAAAATAAATTTAAAAAAACAAACATTACTAAGGAGACATAAACTTCTGGGGGCTTGTCCCAGCACATTCCCCTCTAATTTACAACCTCGGAACACAACCTCCAGGAAGACTCTGTTACCCTAGTAACAAGAGGTGAGAACGTAATAATGCTGCCGCCTTGTGGCTGTTTCCCACAACAGCAGCTTTAAACCCAGTGCTAATGGTTGCTTAAGAGTCACAAGGACTGCAGGGCTGTAAATGACACCTGCCCACAAAAAATGCCCTGGGGTAGGGAATAGGCAAGGAAATTCAACACATGACAAATTTTTGAAGAAGGCAATATGAAGAGGGAAGTTGTACTCACTCTTTAAAAAAAAGGAAAAGAAAAAAAAAGGGCATGCCTAAAGCTCAGTATACGGAATTATTAGCCACATGCAAATCCAACCTCCAAAAAGGTTTCAGCTCACACCGGTGAAATGTCCATCAGCTAAAAGTCTACAGACTATAAATGCTGAAGGGGTTTTAGAGAACTCTGTACCTTCTAGCTGCTGGTGGGATGTAATTGGTAACAGCGCTAACGAACACTGAATGGAGCTGCTTTAAAAGGTAAAAATTGAGCTACCACATGATGCGGCAGGGCACCTTTTGGGCCTATAACCGAAGACCACCAGAATCGGAAAGACAGAGGCAGGCAAATGTGCACTGCAGCAATATTGAAATAGCCAAGACATGGAAGCAAAAATAAGGTCCATAAACAGATGAATGGACAGAGAAGACGTGGTATATGGACAGAATGGAATATCAGTCACGAAAAACAATAAAAGAACGGCATAGGCAGCACCACAGATGAGCCTAGAGATAATCACGCAACGTGAAGTAAGTCAGAATGCGAAAGACAAATGTCCTATGATATCACTTACGTTATCTGAAAATTCATAAAAATGAACATATTTCCATAGAGAAAGACAATCTCAGATTGAGATTAAGACAAACTTATGGTTAAGCCAATGAAAAGGTGTGAGGAATGGATAAATTAGGATACTGGGGTTAACACACATATACTAATACATATAAAATATATAATCCCCAAAGACCTATGGAATAGCAAGTGTGGTCTACTCAACACTCTGTAATAACCGACATGGAAAAGGACCCAAAGATCAATAGATGTATGTATATGTGTAAATGAACAAGGTTCTGTACACCTAGAACAAAAGACCTTTTTCAATCAAATTTGCTTGACAAAAACTACAACTTAAAGACACAAACAAGAATTAAGGAGGCTAAAACTTATGGGGGTTTGTCCTGGCACATTCCACTCTAATCTGCAACCTCAAAGCACAACTTGCAGCAAGGTTCTGTTTCCCTAGCAAGCAGAGTTGGCAACGTAGAAATGCTGCCACCCTAAGGCCGTTTCCTCAAACAACAGCTTTAAATCTACTGCTAATGGCCAATAATATTCACAAGGACTGCAGGGCTGTAAATGACTCATGCCCTCAAAAACTATCCTGGGGTAGGGAATGGCCATAAAAATCCAAACGGGGCAAATTTTTCAAGAAGCCAATTTGAAGTTGGGAGTTTAGCTCAATCTTAAGAAAACATGAAAAGGACATTGATAAACGCAAAACATCGGGAATTACTAGACGCAGGCAAATCCAATCTACACAAAGGTATCACCTCACACCAGTCACAGTGACCATCAGCAAAAAGTCAACAAACGATAGATGTTGAAGAAGTTGTGGAGAATAGCGTAACCTCTCGGTCTAAGTGGGATGTAAACTGGTAACAGCCAATAATAGGAACAGAATGGCAGCGCGTTTAAAGGTAAAAATTGAGTCACCATATGATCCGGAAGGCCCACTCTTGGGCCTGTCACCTGTAAAAGCCCGAATCAAAACGACACGGGATGGAGAATCGTGTACTGCAGCAGTATTTACAATAGCCAAAACATGGAAGCAAACAAAATGTCCATCAACAGATAAATGGACAAAGAAGAAGTGGTATACGTACCGAATGGAATACTAGACTCAGGAAAAAAATGAACAGTGCCGTTTGCAGGACTACAGATGAGCCTAGAAATAATCATATTAGGTTAAGTAAGTCAAAAGGGAATGACAAATATCCTATGATATCATTTATACCTGTTATCCTAAGATTGCTACCAATGAACATATTTCCACAGAAAAAGACACCCACAGACTTATAAAACAAACGACTGGTTAGCCAAAATGAAAGTTGGGAGGATGGATAAATTAGGACTATGGGGCTAACATACATATACTGATGTACGTTAAATGTATATAAACATAAAACATATAAACTATATGAATTATAGAATCACCAATACATATAAAATATATAAAGACAAAACACCTACCAAATACCAAGGGAGGTCTACTCAACATTCTGTAAAACATACATGGTAACAGGATCCGAAGATGAACAGACATATGTAGGAATTATTGAGCAGATTCTGGACAGCCAGACAATCACAACACTCTAATCAAATTTACTCCAATAAGAAATAGAAATTAAATTTAAAAAACAAACAAAAGTAAGGAGACATAAACTTTTGGGGGCTTGTCCCAGCACATTCCCCTCTAATTTACAACCTCGGAATACTACGTCCAGGAAGACTTTGTGGCCCAAAAAACAAGAGTTGAGAACGTAATAATGCTGCGCCTTGTGGCTGTTTCCCACAACAGGAGCTTTAAACCCAGTGCTAATGGTTGCTTAATAGTCACAAGGATTGCAGGGCTGAAAATGACACCTGCCCTCAAAAAATGCCCCGGTGGAGGGAATAGGCAAGAAAATTCAACACATGACACATTTTTCAAGAAGTCAATATGAAGAGGGAAGTTGTACTCACTCTTTAAAAAAAGGAAAAGAAAAAAATGGACATGAATAAAGCTCAGTATAAGGAATTATTAGCCACATGCAAACCCAACCTCCAAAAAGGTTTCAGCTCACACCAGTCAAATGACCATCAGCAGAAAGTCTACAGACTATACATGCTGAAGGGGATTTAGAGAACTGTGGACCATCTAGCTGCTGGTGGGATGTAACTGGTAAGAGCACTAACGAAAACTGAATGGAGCTGCTTTAAAAGGTAAAAATTGAGCTACCATATGATGCGGCAGGGCACCTTTTGGGCCTATAACCTAAGACCACCAGAATCGGAAAGACAGAGGCAGGCAAATGTGCACGGCAGCAATATTGAAATAGCCAAGATATGGAAGCAAAAAAAGGGTCCAAAAACAAATGAATGGACAAAGAAAAAGTGGTATACGGACAGAATGGAATAGTAACCTCGGTAAAAAAATGAACAATGCCATTTTGAGGAATACAGATGAGCCTACCAATAATCATATTAGGTTAAGTAAGTCAAAAGGGAATGACAAATATCCTATGATATCATTTATACATGTTATCCTAAGACTGCTACCAATGAACATATTTCCACCAAGAAAGACAACACACACTTATAAAACAAACTAATGGTTCACCAAAATGAAAGGTGGGAGGATGGATAAATTAGGATTATGGGGCTAACATACATATACTAATGTATGTTCAATGTATATAAACATATAATATATAAACTATATAATCACCAATACATATAAAATATATAATGAGAAAACACCTACCAAATACCAAGGGAGGTCTACTCAACATTCTGTGTGACATACATGGTAACAGGATCCGAAGATGAACAGACATATGTATGAATCATTGAGCAGATTCTGTACAGCCAGGCAATCACAACACTCTAATCAAAATTACTCCGATAAGAAATATAAAATAAATTTAAAAAAACAAACATTACTAAGGAGACATAAACTTCTGGGGGCTTGTCCCAGCACATTCCCCTCTAATTTACAACCTCGGAACACAACCTCCAGGAAGACTCTGTTACCCTAGTAACAAGAGGTGAGAACGTAATAATGCTGCCGCCTTGTGGCTGTTTCCCACAACAGCAGCTTTAAACCCAGTGCTAATGGTTGCTTAAGAGTCACAAGGACTGCAGGGCTGTAAATGACACCTGCCCACAAAAAATGCCCTGGGGTAGGGAATAGGCAAGGAAATTCAACACATGACAAATTTTTGAAGAAGGCAATATGAAGAGGGAAGTTGTACTCACTCTTTAAAAAAAAGGAAAAGAAAAAAAAAAGGGCATGCCTAAAGCTCAGTATACGGAATTATTAGCCACATGCAAATCCAACCTCCAAAAAGGTTTCAGCTCACACCGGTGAAATGTCCATCAGCTAAAAGTCTACAGACTATAAATGCTGAAGGGGTTTTAGAGAACTCTGTACCTTCTAGCTGCTGGTGGGATGTAATTGGTAACAGCGCTAACGAACACTGAATGGAGCTGCTTTAAAAGGTAAAAATTGAGCTACCACATGATGCGGCAGGGCACCTTTTGGGCCTATAACCGAAGACCACCAGAATCGGAAAGACAGAGGCAGGCAAATGTGCACTGCAGCAATATTGAAATAGCCAAGACATGGAAGCAAAAATAAGGTCCATAAACAGATGAATGGACAGAGAAGACGTGGTATATGGACAGAATGGAATATCAGTCACGAAAAACAATAAAAGAACGGCATAGGCAGCACCACAGATGAGCCTAGAGATAATCACGCAACGTGAAGTAAGTCAGAATGCGAAAGACAAATGTCCTATGATATCACTTACGTTATCTGAAAATTCATAAAAATGAACATATTTCCATAGAGAAAGACAATCTCAGATTGAGATTAAGACAAACTTATGGTTAAGCCAATGAAAAGGTGTGAGGAATGGATAAATTAGGATACTGGGGTTAACACACATATACTAATACATATAAAATATATAATCCCCAAAGACCTATGGAATAGCAAGTGTGGTCTACTCAACACTCTGTAATAACCGACATGGAAAAGGACCCAAAGATCAATAGATGTATGTATATGTGTAAATGAACAAGGTTCTGTACACCTAGAACAAAAGACCTTTTTCAATCAAATTTGCTTGATAAAAACTACAACTTAAAGACACAAACAAGAATTAAGGAGGCTAAAACTTATGGGGGTTTGTCCTGGCACATTCCACTCTAATCTGCAACCTCAAAGCACAACTTGCAGCAAGGTTCTGTTTCCCTAGCAAGCAGAGTTGGCAACGTAGAAATGCTGCCACCCTAAGGCCGTTTCCTCAAACAACAGCTTTAAATCTACTGCTAATGGCCAATAATATTCACAAGGACTGCAGGGCTGTAAATGACTCATGCCCTCAAAAACTATCCTGGGGTAGGGAATGGCCATAAAAATCCAAACGGGGCAAATTTTTCAAGAAGCCAATTTGAAGTTGGGAGTTTAGCTCAATCTTAAGAAAACATGAAAAGGACATTGATAAACGCAAAACATCGGGAATTACTAGACGCAGGCAAATCCAATCTACACAAAGGTATCACCTCACACCAGTCACAGTGACCATCAGCAAAAAGTCAACAAACGATAGATGTTGAAGAAGTTGTGGAGAATAGCGTAACCTCTCGGTCTAAGTGGGATGTAAACTGGTAACAGCCAATAATAGGAACAGAATGGCAGCGCGTTTAAAGGTAAAAACTGAGTCACCATATGATCCGGAAGGCCCACTCTTGGGCCTGTCACCTGTAAAAGCCCGAATCAAAACGACACGGGATGGAGAATCGTGTACTGCAGCAGTATTTACAATAGCCAAAACATGGAAGCAAACAAAATGTCCATCAACAGATAAATGGACAAAGAAGAAGTGGTATACGTACCGAATGGAATACTAGACTCAGGAAAAAAATGAACAGTGCCGTTTGCAGGACTACAGATGAGCCTAGAGATAATCATATTAGGTTAAGTAAGTCAAAAGGGAATGACAAATATCCTATGATATCATTTATACCTGTTATCCTAAGATTGCTACCAATGAACATATTTCCACAGAAAAAGACACCCACAGACTTATAAAACAAACGACTGGTTAGCCAAAATGAAAGTTGGGAGGATGGATAAATTAGGACTATGGGGCTAACATACATATACTGATGTACGTTAAATGTATATAAACATAAAACATATAAACTATATGAATTATAGAATCACCAATACATATAAAATATATAAAGACAAAACACCTACCAAATACCAAGGGAGGTCTACTCAACATTCTGTAAAACATACATGGTAACAGGATCCGAAGATGAACAGACATATGTAGGAATTATTGAGCAGATTCTGGACAGCCAGACAATCACAACACTCTAATCAAATTTACTCCAATAAGAAATAGAAATTAAATTTAAAAAACAAACAAAAGTAAGGAGACATAAACTTTTGGGGGCTTGTCCCAGCACATTCCCCTCTAATTTACAACCTCGGAATACTACGTCCAGGAAGACTTTGTGGCCCAAAAAACAAGAGTTGAGAACGTAATAATGCTGCGCCTTGTGGCTGTTTCCCACAACAGGAGCTTTAAACCCAGTGCTAATGGTTGCTTAATAGTCACAAGGATTGCAGGGCTGAAAATGACACCTGCCCTCAAAAAATGCCCCGGTGGAGGGAATAGGCAAGAAAATTCAACACATGACACATTTTTCAAGAAGTCAATATGAAGAGGGAAGTTGTACTCACTCTTTAAAAAAAGGAAAAGAAAAAAATGGACATGAATAAAGCTCAGTATAAGGAATTATTAGCCACATGCAAACCCAACCTCCAAAAAGGTTTCAGCTCACACCAGTCAAATGACCATCAGCAGAAAGTCTACAGACTATACATGCTGAAGGGGATTTAGAGAACTGTGGACCATCTAGCTGCTGGTGGGATGTAACTGGTAAGAGCACTAACGAAAACTGAATGGAGCTGCTTTAAAAGGTAAAAATTGAGCTACCATATGATGCGGCAGGGCACCTTTTGGGCCTATAACCTAAGACCACCAGAATCGGAAAGACAGAGGCAGGCAAATGTGCACGGCAGCAATATTGAAATAGCCAAGATATGGAAGCAAAAAAAGGGTCCAAAAACAAATGAATGGACAAAGAAAAAGTGGTATACGGACAGAATGGAATAGTAACCTCGGTAAAAAAATGAACAATGCCATTTTGAGGAATACAGATGAGCCTACCAATAATCATATTAGGTTAAGTAAGTCAAAAGGGAATGACAAATATCCTATGATATCATTTATACATGTTATCCTAAGACTGCTACCAATGAACATATTTCCACCAAGAAAGACAACACACACTTATAAAACAAACTAATGGTTCACCAAAATGAAAGGTGGGAGGATGGATAAATTAGGATTATGGGGCTAACATACATATACTAATGTATGTTCAATGTATATAAACATATAATATATAAACTATATAATCACCAATACATATAAAATATATAATGAGAAAACACCTACCAAATACCAAGGGAGGTCTACTCAACATTCTGTGTGACATACATGGTAACAGGATCCGAAGATGAACAGACATATGTATGAATCATTGAGCAGATTCTGTACAGCCAGGCAATCACAACACTCTAATCAAAATTACTCCGATAAGAAATATAAAATAAATTTAAAAAAACAAACATTACTAAGGAGACATAAACTTCTGGGGGCTTGTCCCAGCACATTCCCCTCTAATTTACAACCTCGGAACACAACCTCCAGGAAGACTCTGTTACCCTAGTAACAAGAGGTGAGAACGTAATAATGCTGCCGCCTTGTGGCTGTTTCCCACAACAGCAGCTTTAAACCCAGTGCTAATGGTTGCTTAAGAGTCACAAGGACTGCAGGGCTGTAAATGACACCTGCCCACAAAAAATGCCCTGGGGTAGGGAATAGGCAAGGAAATTCAACACATGACAAATTTTTGAAGAAGGCAATATGAAGAGGGAAGTTGTACTCACTCTTTAAAAAAAAGGAAAAGAAAAAAAAAGGGCATGCCTAAAGCTCAGTATACGGAATTATTAGCCACATGCAAATCCAACCTCCAAAAAGATTTCAGCTCACACCGGTGAAATGTCCATCAGCTAAAAGTCTACAGACTATAAATGCTGAAGGGGTTTTAGAGAACTCTGTACCTTCTAGCTGCTGGTGGGATGTAATTGGTAACAGCGCTAACGAACACTGAATGGAGCTGCTTTAAAAGGTAAAAATTGAGCTACCACATGATGCGGCAGGGCACCTTTTGGGCCTATAACCGAAGACCACCAGAATCGGAAAGACAGAGGCAGGCAAATGTGCACTGCAGCAATATTGAAATAGCCAAGACATGGAAGCAAAAATAAGGTCCATAAACAGATGAATGGACAGAGAAGACGTGGTATATGGACAGAATGGAATATCAGTCACGAAAAACAATAAAAGAACGGCATAGGCAGCACCACAGATGAGCCTAGAGATAATCACGCAACGTGAAGTAAGTCAGAATGCGAAAGACAAATGTCCTATGATATCACTTACGTTATCTGAAAATTCATAAAAATGAACATATTTCCATAGAGAAAGACAATCTCAGATTGAGATTAAGACAAACTTATGGTTAAGCCAATGAAAAGGTGTGAGGAATGGATAAATTAGGATACTGGGGTTAACACACATATACTAATACATATAAAATATATAATCCCCAAAGACCTATGGAATAGCAAGTGTGGTCTACTCAACACTCTGTAATAACCGACATGGAAAAGGACCCAAAGATCAATAGATGTATGTATATGTGTAAATGAACAAGGTTCTGTACACCTAGAACAAAAGACCTTTTTCAATCAAATTTGCTTGACAAAAACTACAACTTAAAGACACAAACAAGAATTAAGGAGGCTAAAACTTATGGGGGTTTGTCCTGGCACATTCCACTCTAATCTGCAACCTCAAAGCACAACTTGCAGCAAGGTTCTGTTTCCCTAGCAAGCAGAGTTGGCAACGTAGAAATGCTGCCACCCTAAGGCCGTTTCCTCAAACAACAGCTTTAAATCTACTGCTAATGGCCAATAATATTCACAAGGACTGCAGGGCTGTAAATGACTCATGCCCTCAAAAACTATCCTGGGGTAGGGAATGGCCATAAAAATCCAAACGGGGCAAATTTTTCAAGAAGCCAATTTGAAGTTGGGAGTTTAGCTCAATCTTAAGAAAACATGAAAAGGACATTGATAAACGCAAAACATCGGGAATTACTAGACGCAGGCAAATCCAATCTACACAAAGGTATCACCTCACACCAGTCACAGTGACCATCAGCAAAAAGTCAACAAACGATAGATGTTGAAGAAGTTGTGGAGAATAGCGTAACCTCTCGGTCTAAGTGGGATGTAAACTGGTAACAGCCAATAATAGGAACAGAATGGCAGCGCGTTTAAAGGTAAAAATTGAGTCACCATATGATCCGGAAGGCCCACTCTTGGGCCTGTCACCTGTAAAAGCCCGAATCAAAACGACACGGGATGGAGAATCGTGTACTGCAGCAGTATTTACAATAGCCAAAACATGGAAGCAAACAAAATGTCCATCAACAGATAAATGGACAAAGAAGAAGTGGTATACGTACCGAATGGAATACTAGACTCAGGAAAAAAATGAACAGTGCCGTTTTCAGGACTACAGATGAGCCTAGAAATAATCATATTAGGTTAAGTAAGTCAAAAGGGAATGACAAATATCCTATGATATCATTTATACCTGTTATCCTAAGATTGCTACCAATGAACATATTTCCACAGAAAAAGACACCCACAGACTTATAAAACAAACGACTGGTTAGCCAAAAGGAAAGTTGGGAGGATGGATAAATTAGGACTATGGGGCTAACATACATATACTGATGTACGTTAAATGTATATAAACATAAAACATATAAACTATATGAATTATAGAATCACCAATACATATAAAATATATAAAGACAAAACACCTACCAAATACCAAGGGAGGTCTACTCAACATTCTGTAAAACATACATGGTAACAGGATCCGAAGATGAACAGACATATGTAGGAATTATTGAGCAGATTCTGGACAGCCAGACAATCACAACACTCTAATCAAATTTACTCCAATAAGAAATAGAAATTAAATTTAAAAAACAAACAAAAGTAAGGAGACATAAACTTTTGGGGGCTTGTCCCAGCACATTCCCCTCTAATTTACAACCTCGGAATACTACGTCCAGGAAGACTTTGTGGCCCAAAAAACAAGAGTTGAGAACGTAATAATGCTGCGCCTTGTGGCTGTTTCCCACAACAGGAGCTTTAAACCCAGTGCTAATGGTTGCTTAATAGTCACAAGGATTGCAGGGCTGAAAATGACACCTGCCCTCAAAAAATGCCCCAGTGGAGGGAATAGGCAAGAAAATTCAACACATGACACATTTTTCAAGAAGTCAATATGAAGAGGGAAGTTGTACTCACTCTTTAAAAAAAGGAAAAGAAAAAAATGGACATGAATAAAGCTCAGTATAAGGAATTATTAGCCACATGCAAACCCAACCTCCAAAAAGGTTTCAGCTCACACCAGTCAAATGACCATCAGCAGAAAGTCTACAGACTATACATGCTGAAGGGGATTTAGAGAACTGTGGACCATCTAGCTGCTGGTGGGATGTAACTGGTAAGAGCACTAACGAAAACTGAATGGAGCTGCTTTAAAAGGTAAAAATTGAGCTACCATATGATGCGGCAGGGCACCTTTTGGGCCTATAACCTAAGACCACCAGAATCGGAAAGACAGAGGCAGGCAAATGTGCACGGCAGCAATATTGAAATAGCCAAGATATGGAAGCAAAAAAAGGGTCCAAAAACAAATGAATGGACAAAGAAAAAGTGGTATACGGACAGAATGGAATAGTAACCTCGGTAAAAAAATGAACAATGCCATTTTGAGGAATACAGATGAGCCTACCAATAATCATATTAGGTTAAGTAAGTCAAAAGGGAATGACAAATATCCTATGATATCATTTATACATGTTATCCTAAGACTGCTACCAATGAACATATTTCCACCAAGAAAGACAACACACACTTATAAAACAAACTAATGGTTCACCAAAATGAAAGGTGGGAGGATGGATAAATTAGGATTATGGGGCTAACATACATATACTAATGTATGTTCAATGTATATAAACATATAATATATAAACTATATAATCACCAATACATATAAAATATATAATGAGAAAACACCTACCAAATACCAAGGGAGGTCTACTCAACATTCTGTGTGACATACATGGTAACAGGATCCGAAGATGAACAGACATATGTATGAATCATTGAGCAGATTCTGTACAGCCAGGCAATCACAACACTCTAATCAAAATTACTCCGATAAGAAATATAAAATAAATTTAAAAAAACAAACATTACTAAGGAGACATAAACTTCTGGGGGCTTGTCCCAGCACATTCCCCTCTAATTTACAACCTCGGAACACAACCTCCAGGAAGACTCTGTTACCCTAGTAACAAGAGGTGAGAACGTAATAATGCTGCCGCCTTGTGGCTGTTTCCCACAACAGCAGCTTTAAACCCAGTGCTAATGGTTGCTTAAGAGTCACAAGGACTGCAGGGCTGTAAATGACACCTGCCCACAAAAAATGCCCTGGGGTAGGGAATAGGCAAGGAAATTCAACACATGACAAATTTTTGAAGAAGGCAATATGAAGAGGGAAGTTGTACTCACTCTTTAAAAAAAAGGAAAAGAAAAAAAAAGGGCATGCCTAAAGCTCAGTATACGGAATTATTAGCCACATGCAAATCCAACCTCCAAAAAGGTTTCAGCTCACACCGGTGAAATGTCCATCAGCTAAAAGTCTACAGACTATAAATGCTGAAGGGGTTTTAGAGAACTCTGTACCTTCTAGCTGCTGGTGGGATGTAATTGGTAACAGCGCTAACGAACACTGAATGGAGCTGCTTTAAAAGGTAAAAATTGAGCTACCACATGATGCGGCAGGGCACCTTTTGGGCCTATAACCGAAGACCACCAGAATCGGAAAGACAGAGGCAGGCAAATGTGCACTGCAGCAATATTGAAATAGCCAAGACATGGAAGCAAAAATAAGGTCCATAAACAGATGAATGGACAGAGAAGACGTGGTATATGGACAGAATGGAATATCAGTCACGAAAAACAATAAAAGAACGGCATAGGCAGCACCACAGATGAGCCTAGAGATAATCACGCAACGTGAAGTAAGTCAGAATGCGAAAGACAAATGTCCTATGATATCACTTACGTTATCTGAAAATTCATAAAAATGAACATATTTCCATAGAGAAAGACAATCTCAGATTGAGATTAAGACAAACTTATGGTTAAGCCAATGAAAAGGTGTGAGGAATGGATAAATTAGGATACTGGGGTTAACACACATATACTAATACATATAAAATATATAATCCCCAAAGACCTATGGAATAGCAAGTGTGGTCTACTCAACACTCTGTAATAACCGACATGGAAAAGGACCCAAAGATCAATAGATGTATGTATATGTGTAAATGAACAAGGTTCTGTACACCTAGAACAAAAGACCTTTTTCAATCAAATTTGCTTGACAAAAACTACAACTTAAAGACACAAACAAGAATTAAGGAGGCTAAAACTTATGGGGGTTTGTCCTGGCACATTCCACTCTAATCTGCAACCTCAAAGCACAACTTGCAGCAAGGTTCTGTTTCCCTAGCAAGCAGAGTTGGCAACGTAGAAATGCTGCCACCCTAAGGCCGTTTCCTCAAACAACAGCTTTAAATCTACTGCTAATGGCCAATAATATTCACAAGGACTGCAGGGCTGTAAATGACTCATGCCCTCAAAAACTATCCTGGGGTAGGGAATGGCCATAAAAATCCAAACGGGGCAAATTTTTCAAGAAGCCAATTTGAAGTTGGGAGTTTAGCTCAATCTTAAGAAAACATGAAAAGGACATTGATAAACGCAAAACATCGGGAATTACTAGACGCAGGCAAATCCAATCTACACAAAGGTATCACCTCACACCAGTCACAGTGACCATCAGCAAAAAGTCAACAAACGATAGATGTTGAAGAAGTTGTGGAGAATAGCGTAACCTCTCGGTCTAAGTGGGATGTAAACTGGTAACAGCCAATAATAGGAACAGAATGGCAGCGCGTTTAAAGGTAAAAACTGAGTCACCATATGATCCGGAAGGCCCACTCTTGGGCCTGTCACCTGTAAAAGCCCGAATCAAAACGACACGGGATGGAGAATCGTGTACTGCAGCAGTATTTACAATAGCCAAAACATGGAAGCAAACAAAATGTCCATCAACAGATAAATGGACAAAGAAGAAGTGGTATACGTACCGAATGGAATACTAGACTCAGGAAAAAAATGAACAGTGCCGTTTGCAGGACTACAGATGAGCCTAGAGATAATCATATTAGGTTAAGTAAGTCAAAAGGGAATGACAAATATCCTATGATATCATTTATACCTGTTATCCTAAGATTGCTACCAATGAACATATTTCCACAGAAAAAGACACCCACAGACTTATAAAACAAACGACTGGTTAGCCAAAATGAAAGTTGGGAGGATGGATAAATTAGGACTATGGGGCTAACATACATATACTGATGTACGTTAAATGTATATAAACATAAAACATATAAACTATATGAATTATAGAATCACCAATACATATAAAATATATAAAGACAAAACACCTACCAAATACCAAGGGAGGTCTACTCAACATTCTGTAAAACATACATGGTAACAGGATCCGAAGATGAACAGACATATGTAGGAATTATTGAGCAGATTCTGGACAGCCAGACAATCACAACACTCTAATCAAATTTACTCCAATAAGAAATAGAAATTAAATTTAAAAAACAAACAAAAGTAAGGAGACATAAACTTTTGGGGGCTTGTCCCAGCACATTCCCCTCTAATTTACAACCTCGGAATACTACGTCCAGGAAGACTTTGTGGCCCAAAAAACAAGAGTTGAGAACGTAATAATGCTGCGCCTTGTGGCTGTTTCCCACAACAGGAGCTTTAAACCCAGTGCTAATGGTTGCTTAATAGTCACAAGGATTGCAGGGCTGAAAATGACACCTGCCCTCAAAAAATGCCCCGGTGGAGGGAATAGGCAAGAAAATTCAACACATGACACATTTTTCAAGAAGTCAATATGAAGAGGGAAGTTGTACTCACTCTTTAAAAAAAGGAAAAGAAAAAAATGGACATGAATAAAGCTCAGTATAAGGAATTATTAGCCACATGCAAACCCAACCTCCAAAAAGGTTTCAGCTCACACCAGTCAAATGACCATCAGCAGAAAGTCTACAGACTATACATGCTGAAGGGGATTTAGAGAACTGTGGACCATCTAGCTGCTGGTGGGATGTAACTGGTAAGAGCACTAACGAAAACTGAATGGAGCTGCTTTAAAAGGTAAAAATTGAGCTACCATATGATGCGGCAGGGCACCTTTTGGGCCTATAACCTAAGACCACCAGAATCGGAAAGACAGAGGCAGGCAAATGTGCACGGCAGCAATATTGAAATAGCCAAGATATGGAAGCAAAAAAAGGGTCCAAAAACAAATGAATGGACAAAGAAAAAGTGGTATACGGACAGAATGGAATAGTAACCTCGGTAAAAAAATGAACAATGCCATTTTGAGGAATACAGATGAGCCTACCAATAATCATATTAGGTTAAGTAAGTCAAAAGGGAATGACAAATATCCTATGATATCATTTATACATGTTATCCTAAGACTGCTACCAATGAACATATTTCCACCAAGAAAGACAACACACACTTATAAAACAAACTAATGGTTCACCAAAATGAAAGGTGGGAGGATGGATAAATTAGGATTATGGGGCTAACATACATATACTAATGTATGTTCAATGTATATAAACATATAATATATAAACTATATAATCACCAATACATATAAAATATATAATGAGAAAACACCTACCAAATACCAAGGGAGGTCTACTCAACATTCTGTGTGACATACATGGTAACAGGATCCGAAGATGAACAGACATATGTATGAATCATTGAGCAGATTCTGTACAGCCAGGCAATCACAACACTCTAATCAAAATTACTCCGATAAGAAATATAAAATAAATTTAAAAAAACAAACATTACTAAGGAGACATAAACTTCTGGGGGCTTGTCCCAGCACATTCCCCTCTAATTTACAACCTCGGAACACAACCTCCAGGAAGACTCTGTTACCCTAGTAACAAGAGGTGAGAACGTAATAATGCTGCCGCCTTGTGGCTGTTTCCCACAACAGCAGCTTTAAACCCAGTGCTAATGGTTGCTTAAGAGTCACAAGGACTGCAGGGCTGTAAATGACACCTGCCCACAAAAAATGCCCTGGGGTAGGGAATAGGCAAGGAAATTCAACACATGACAAATTTTTGAAGAAGGCAATATGAAGAGGGAAGTTGTACTCACTCTTTAAAAAAAAGGAAAAGAAAAAAAAAGGGCATGCCTAAAGCTCAGTATACGGAATTATTAGCCACATGCAAATCCAACCTCCAAAAAGGTTTCAGCTCACACCGGTGAAATGTCCATCAGCTAAAAGTCTACAGACTATAAATGCTGAAGGGGTTTTAGAGAACTCTGTACCTTCTAGCTGCTGGTGGGATGTAATTGGTAACAGCGCTAACGAACACTGAATGGAGCTGCTTTAAAAGGTAAAAATTGAGCTACCACATGATGCGGCAGGGCACCTTTTGGGCCTATAACCGAAGACCACCAGAATCGGAAAGACAGAGGCAGGCAAATGTGCACTGCAGCAATATTGAAATAGCCAAGACATGGAAGCAAAAATAAGGTCCATAAACAGATGAATGGACAGAGAAGACGTGGTATATGGACAGAATGGAATATCAGTCACGAAAAACAATAAAAGAACGGCATAGGCAGCACCACAGATGAGCCTAGAGATAATCACGCAACGTGAAGTAAGTCAGAATGCGAAAGACAAATGTCCTATGATATCACTTACGTTATCTGAAAATTCATAAAAATGAACATATTTCCATAGAGAAAGACAATCTCAGATTGAGATTAAGACAAACTTATGGTTAAGCCAATGAAAAGGTGTGAGGAATGGATAAATTAGGATACTGGGGTTAACACACATATACTAATACATATAAAATATATAATCCCCAAAGACCTATGGAATAGCAAGTGTGGTCTACTCAACACTCTGTAATAACCGACATGGAAAAGGACCCAAAGATCAATAGATGTATGTATATGTGTAAATGAACAAGGTTCTGTACACCTAGAACAAAAGACCTTTTTCAATCAAATTTGCTTGACAAAAACTACAACTTAAAGACACAAACAAGAATTAAGGAGGCTAAAACTTATGGGGGTTTGTCCTGGCACATTCCACTCTAATCTGCAACCTCAAAGCACAACTTGCAGCAAGGTTCTGTTTCCCTAGCAAGCAGAGTTGGCAACGTAGAAATGCTGCCACCCTAAGGCCGTTTCCTCAAACAACAGCTTTAAATCTACTGCTAATGGCCAATAATATTCACAAGGACTGCAGGGCTGTAAATGACTCATGCCCTCAAAAACTATCCTGGGGTAGGGAATGGCCATAAAAATCCAAACGGGGCAAATTTTTCAAGAAGCCAATTTGAAGTTGGGAGTTTAGCTCAATCTTAAGAAAACATGAAAAGGACATTGATAAACGCAAAACATCGGGAATTACTAGACGCAGGCAAATCCAATCTACACAAAGGTATCACCTCACACCAGTCACAGTGACCATCAGCAAAAAGTCAACAAACGATAGATGTTGAAGAAGTTGTGGAGAATAGCGTAACCTCTCGGTCTAAGTGGGATGTAAACTGGTAACAGCCAATAATAGGAACAGAATGGCAGCGCGTTTAAAGGTAAAAATTGAGTCACCATATGATCCGGAAGGCCCACTCTTGGGCCTGTCACCTGTAAAAGCCCGAATCAAAACGACACGGGATGGAGAATCGTGTACTGCAGCAGTATTTACAATAGCCAAAACATGGAAGCAAACAAAATGTCCATCAACAGATAAATGGACAAAGAAGAAGTGGTATACGTACCGAATGGAATACTAGACTCAGGAAAAAAATGAACAGTGCCGTTTTCAGGACTACAGATGAGCCTAGAAATAATCATATTAGGTTAAGTAAGTCAAAAGGGAATGACAAATATCCTATGATATCATTTATACCTGTTATCCTAAGATTGCTACCAATGAACATATTTCCACAGAAAAAGACACCCACAGACTTATAAAACAAACGACTGGTTAGCCAAAAGGAAAGTTGGGAGGATGGATAAATTAGGACTATGGGGCTAACATACATATACTGATGTACGTTAAATGTATATAAACATAAAACATATAAACTATATGAATTATAGAATCACCAATACATATAAAATATATAAAGACAAAACACCTACCAAATACCAAGGGAGGTCTACTCAACATTCTGTAAAACATACATGGTAACAGGATCCGAAGATGAACAGACATATGTAGGAATTATTGAGCAGATTCTGGACAGCCAGACAATCACAACACTCTAATCAAATTTACTCCAATAAGAAATAGAAATTAAATTTAAAAAACAAACAAAAGTAAGGAGACATAAACTTTTGGGGGCTTGTCCCAGCACATTCCCCTCTAATTTACAACCTCGGAATACTACGTCCAGGAAGACTTTGTGGCCCAAAAAACAAGAGTTGAGAACGTAATAATGCTGCGCCTTGTGGCTGTTTCCCACAACAGGAGCTTTAAACCCAGTGCTAATGGTTGCTTAATAGTCACAAGGATTGCAGGGCTGAAAATGACACCTGCCCTCAAAAAATGCCCCGGTGGAGGGAATAGGCAAGAAAATTCAACACATGACACATTTTTCAAGAAGTCAATATGAAGAGGGAAGTTGTACTCACTCTTTAAAAAAAGGAAAAGAAAAAAATGGACATGAATAAAGCTCAGTATAAGGAATTATTAGCCACATGCAAACCCAACCTCCAAAAAGGTTTCAGCTCACACCAGTCAAATGACCATCAGCAGAAAGTCTACAGACTATACATGCTGAAGGGGATTTAGAGAACTGTGGACCATCTAGCTGCTGGTGGGATGTAACTGGTAAGAGCACTAACGAAAACTGAATGGAGCTGCTTTAAAAGGTAAAAATTGAGCTACCATATGATGCGGCAGGGCACCTTTTGGGCCTATAACCTAAGACCACCAGAATCGGAAAGACAGAGGCAGGCAAATGTGCACGGCAGCAATATTGAAATAGCCAAGATATGGAAGCAAAAAAAGGGTCCAAAAACAAATGAATGGACAAAGAAAAAGTGGTATACGGACAGAATGGAATAGTAACCTCGGTAAAAAAATGAACAATGCCATTTTGAGGAATACAGATGAGCCTACCAATAATCATATTAGGTTAAGTAAGTCAAAAGGGAATGACAAATATCCTATGATATCATTTATACATGTTATCCTAAGACTGCTACCAATGAACATATTTCCACCAAGAAAGACAACACACACTTATAAAACAAACTAATGGTTCACCAAAATGAAAGGTGGGAGGATGGATAAATTAGGATTATGGGGCTAACATACATATACTAATGTATGTTCAATGTATATAAACATATAATATATAAACTATATAATCACCAATACATATAAAATATATAATGAGAAAACACCTACCAAATACCAAGGGAGGTCTACTCAACATTCTGTGTGACATACATGGTAACAGGATCCGAAGATGAACAGACATATGTATGAATCATTGAGCAGATTCTGTACAGCCAGGCAATCACAACACTCTAATCAAAATTACTCCGATAAGAAATATAAAATAAATTTAAAAAAACAAACATTACTAAGGAGACATAAACTTCTGGGGGCTTGTCCCAGCACATTCTCCTCTAATTTACAACCTCGGAACACAACCTCCAGGAAGACTCTGTTACCCTAGTAACAAGAGGTGAGAACGTAATAATGCTGCCGCCTTGTGGCTGTTTCCCACAACAGCAGCTTTAAACCCAGTGCTAATGGTTGCTTAAGAGTCACAAGGACTGCAGGGCTGTAAATGACACCTGCCCACAAAAAATGCCCTGGGGTAGGGAATAGGCAAGGAAATTCAACACATGACAAATTTTTGAAGAAGGCAATATGAAGAGGGAAGTTGTACTCACTCTTTAAAAAAAAGGAAAAGAAAAAAAAAGGGCATGCCTAAAGCTCAGTATACGGAATTATTAGCCACATGCAAATCCAACCTCCAAAAAGATTTCAGCTCACACCGGTGAAATGTCCATCAGCTAAAAGTCTACAAACTATAAATGCTGAAGGGGTTTTAGAGAACTCTGTACCTTCTAGCTGCTGGTGGGATGTAATTGGTAACAGCGCTAACGAACACTGAATGGAGCTGCTTTAAAAGGTAAAAATTGAGCTACCACATGATGCGGCAGGGCACCTTTTGGGCCTATAACCGAAGACCACCAGAATCGGAAAGACAGAGGCAGGCAAATGTGCACTGCAGCAATATTGAAATAGCCAAGACATGGAAGCAAAAATAAGGTCCATAAACAGATGAATGGACAGAGAAGACGTGGTATATGGACAGAATGGAATATCAGTCACGAAAAACAATAAAAGAACGGCATAGGCAGCACCACAGATGAGCCTAGAGATAATCACGCAACGTGAAGTAAGTCAGAATGCGAAAGACAAATGTCCTATGATATCACTTACGTTATCTGAAAATTCATAAAAATGAACATATTTCCATAGAGAAAGACAATCTCAGATTGAGATTAAGACAAACTTATGGTTAAGCCAATGAAAAGGTGTGAGGAATGGATAAATTAGGATACTGGGGTTAACACACATATACTAATACATATAAAATATATAATCCCCAAAGACCTATGGAATAGCAAGTGTGGTCTACTCAACACTCTGTAATAACCGACATGGAAAAGGACCCAAAGATCAATAGATGTATGTATATGTGTAAATGAACAAGGTTCTGTACACCTAGAACAAAAGACCTTTTTCAATCAAATTTGCTTGATAAAAACTACAACTTAAAGACACAAACAAGAATTAAGGAGGCTAAAACTTATGGGGGTTTGTCCTGGCACATTCCACTCTAATCTGCAACCTCAAAGCACAACTTGCAGCAAGGTTCTGTTTCCCTAGCAAGCAGAGTTGGCAACGTAGAAATGCTGCCACCCTAAGGCCGTTTCCTCAAACAACAGCTTTAAATCTACTGCTAATGGCCAATAATATTCACAAGGACTGCAGGGCTGTAAATGACTCATGCCCTCAAAAACTATCCTGGGGTAGGGAATGGCCATAAAAATCCAAACGGGGCAAATTTTTCAAGAAGCCAATTTGAAGTTGGGAGTTTAGCTCAATCTTAAGAAAACATGAAAAGGACATTGATAAACGCAAAACATCGGGAATTACTAGACGCAGGCAAATCCAATCTACACAAAGGTATCACCTCACACCAGTCACAGTGACCATCAGCAAAAAGTCAACAAACGATAGATGTTGAAGAAGTTGTGGAGAATAGCGTAACCTCTCGGTCTAAGTGGGATGTAAACTGGTAACAGCCAATAATAGGAACAGAATGGCAGCGCGTTTAAAGGTAAAAATTGAGTCACCATATGATCCGGAAGGCCCACTCTTGGGCCTGTCACCTGTAAAAGCCCGAATCAAAACGACACGGGATGGAGAATCGTGTACTGCAGCAGTATTTACAATAGCCAAAACATGGAAGCAAACAAAATGTCCATCAACAGATAAATGGACAAAGAAGAAGTGGTATACGTACCGAATGGAATACTAGACTCAGGAAAAAAATGAACAGTGCCGTTTTCAGGACTACAGATGAGCCTAGAAATAATCATATTAGGTTAAGTAAGTCAAAAGGGAATGACAAATATCCTATGATATCATTTATACCTGTTATCCTAAGATTGCTACCAATGAACATATTTCCACAGAAAAAGACACCCACAGACTTATAAAACAAACGACTGGTTAGCCAAAATGAAAGTTGGGAGGATGGATAAATTAGGACTATGGGGCTAACATACATATACTGATGTACGTTAAATGTATATAAACATAAAACATATAAACTATATGAATTATAGAATCACCAATACATATAAAATATATAAAGACAAAACACCTACCAAATACCAAGGGAGGTCTACTCAACATTCTGTAAAACATACATGGTAACAGGATCCGAAGATGAACAGACATATGTAGGAATTATTGAGCAGATTCTGGACAGCCAGACAATCACAACACTCTAATCAAATTTACTCCAATAAGAAATAGAAATTAAATTTAAAAAACAAACAAAAGTAAGGAGACATAAACTTTTGGGGGCTTGTCCCAGCACATTCCCCTCTAATTTACAACCTCGGAATACTACGTCCAGGAAGACTTTGTGGCCCAAAAAACAAGAGTTGAGAACGTAATAATGCTGCGCCTTGTGGCTGTTTCCCACAACAGGAGCTTTAAACCCAGTGCTAATGGTTGCTTAATAGTCACAAGGATTGCAGGGCTGAAAATGACACCTGCCCTCAAAAAATGCCCCGGTGGAGGGAATAGGCAAGAAAATTCAACACATGACACATTTTTCAAGAAGTCAATATGAAGAGGGAAGTTGTACTCACTCTTTAAAAAAAGGAAAAGAAAAAAATGGACATGAATAAAGCTCAGTATAAGGAATTATTAGCCACATGCAAACCCAACCTCCAAAAAGGTTTCAGCTCACACCAGTCAAATGACCATCAGCAGAAAGTCTACAGACTATACATGCTGAAGGGGATTTAGAGAACTGTGGACCATCTAGCTGCTGGTGGGATGTAACTGGTAAGAGCACTAACGAAAACTGAATGGAGCTGCTTTAAAAGGTAAAAATTGAGCTACCATATGATGCGGCAGGGCACCTTTTGGGCCTATAACCTAAGACCACCAGAATCGGAAAGACAGAGGCAGGCAAATGTGCACGGCAGCAATATTGAAATAGCCAAGATATGGAAGCAAAAAAAGGGTCCAAAAACAAATGAATGGACAAAGAAAAAGTGGTATACGGACAGAATGGAATAGTAACCTCGGTAAAAAAATGAACAATGCCATTTTGAGGAATACAGATGAGCCTACCAATAATCATATTAGGTTAAGTAAGTCAAAAGGGAATGACAAATATCCTATGATATCATTTATACATGTTATCCTAAGACTGCTACCAATGAACATATTTCCACCAAGAAAGACAACACACACTTATAAAACAAACTAATGGTTCACCAAAATGAAAGGTGGGAGGATGGATAAATTAGGATTATGGGGCTAACATACATATACTAATGTATGTTCAATGTATATAAACATATAATATATAAACTATATAATCACCAATACATATAAAATATATAATGAGAAAACACCTACCAAATACCAAGGGAGGTCTACTCAACATTCTGTGTGACATACATGGTAACAGGATCCGAAGATGAACAGACATATGTATGAATCATTGAGCAGATTCTGTACAGCCAGGCAATCACAACACTCTAATCAAAATTACTCCGAAAAGAAATATAAAATAAATTTAAAAAAACAAACATTACTAAGGAGACATAAACTTCTGGGGGCTTGTCCCAGCACATTCCCCTCTAATTTACAACCTCGGAACACAACCTCCAGGAAGACTCTGTTACCCTAGTAACAAGAGGTGAGAACGTAATAATGCTGCCGCCTTGTGGCTGTTTCCCACAACAGCAGCTTTAAACCCAGTGCTAATGGTTGCTTAAGAGTCACAAGGACTGCAGGGCTGTAAATGACACCTGCCCACAAAAAATGCCCTGGGGTAGGGAATAGGCAAGGAAATTCAACACATGACAAATTTTTGAAGAAGGCAATATGAAGAGGGAAGTTGTACTCACTCTTTAAAAAAAAGGAAAAGAAAAAAAAAGGGCATGCCTAAAGCTCAGTATACGGAATTATTAGCCACATGCAAATCCAACCTCCAAAAAGGTTTCAGCTCACACCGGTGAAATGTCCATCAGCTAAAAGTCTACAGACTATAAATGCTGAAGGGGTTTTAGAGAACTCTGTACCTTCTAGCTGCTGGTGGGATGTAATTGGTAACAGCGCTAACGAACACTGAATGGAGCTGCTTTAAAAGGTAAAAATTGAGCTACCACATGATGCGGCAGGGCACCTTTTGGGCCTATAACCGAAGACCACCAGAATCGGAAAGACAGAGGCAGGCAAATGTGCACTGCAGCAATATTGAAATAGCCAAGACATGGAAGCAAAAATAAGGTCCATAAACAGATGAATGGACAGAGAAGACGTGGTATATGGACAGAATGGAATATCAGTCACGAAAAACAATAAAAGAACGGCATAGGCAGCACCACAGATGAGCCTAGAGATAATCACGCAACGTGAAGTAAGTCAGAATGCGAAAGACAAATGTCCTATGATATCACTTACGTTATCTGAAAATTCATAAAAATGAACATATTTCCATAGAGAAAGACAATCTCAGATTGAGATTAAGACAAACTTATGGTTAAGCCAATGAAAAGGTGTGAGGAATGGATAAATTAGGATACTGGGGTTAACACACATATACTAATACATATAAAATATATAATCCCCAAAGACCTATGGAATAGCAAGTGTGGTCTACTCAACACTCTGTAATAACCGACATGGAAAAGGACCCAAAGATCAATAGATGTATGTATATGTGTAAATGAACAAGGTTCTGTACACCTAGAACAAAAGACCTTTTTCAATCAAATTTGCTTGACAAAAACTACAACTTAAAGACACAAACAAGAATTAAGGAGGCTAAAACTTATGGGGGTTTGTCCTGGCACATTCCACTCTAATCTGCAACCTCAAAGCACAACTTGCAGCAAGGTTCTGTTTCCCTAGCAAGCAGAGTTGGCAACGTAGAAATGCTGCCACCCTAAGGCCGTTTCCTCAAACAACAGCTTTAAATCTACTGCTAATGGCCAATAATATTCACAAGGACTGCAGGGCTGTAAATGACTCATGCCCTCAAAAACTATCCTGGGGTAGGGAATGGCCATAAAAATCCAAACGGGGCAAATTTTTCAAGAAGCCAATTTGAAGTTGGGAGTTTAGCTCAATCTTAAGAAAACATGAAAAGGACATTGATAAACGCAAAACATCGGGAATTACTAGACGCAGGCAAATCCAATCTACACAAAGGTATCACCTCACACCAGTCACAGTGACCATCAGCAAAAAGTCAACAAACGATAGATGTTGAAGAAGTTGTGGAGAATAGCGTAACCTCTCGGTCTAAGTGGGATGTAAACTGGTAACAGCCAATAATAGGAACAGAATGGCAGCGCGTTTAAAGGTAAAAATTGAGTCACCATATGATCCGGAAGGCCCACTCTTGGGCCTGTCACCTGTAAAAGCCCGAATCAAAACGACACGGGATGGAGAATCGTGTACTGCAGCAGTATTTACAATAGCCAAAACATGGAAGCAAACAAAATGTCCATCAACAGATAAATGGACAAAGAAGAAGTGGTATACGTACCGAATGGAATACTAGACTCAGGAAAAAAATGAACAGTGCCGTTTTCAGGACTACAGATGAGCCTAGAAATAATCATATTAGGTTAAGTAAGTCAAAAGGGAATGACAAATATCCTATGATATCATTTATACCTGTTATCCTAAGATTGCTACCAATGAACATATTTCCACAGAAAAAGACACCCACAGACTTATAAAACAAACGACTGGTTAGCCAAAATGAAAGTTGGGAGGATGGATAAATTAGGACTATGGGGCTAACATACATATACTGATGTACGTTAAATGTATATAAACATAAAACATATAAACTATATGAATTATAGAATCACCAATACATATAAAATATATAAAGACAAAACACCTACCAAATACCAAGGGAGGTCTACTCAACATTCTGTAAAACATACATGGTAACAGGATCCGAAGATGAACAGACATATGTAGGAATTATTGAGCAGATTCTGGACAGCCAGACAATCACAACACTCTAATCAAATTTACTCCAATAAGAAATAGAAATTAAATTTAAAAAACAAACAAAAGTAAGGAGACATAAACTTTTGGGGGCTTGTCCCAGCACATTCCCCTCTAATTTACAACCTCGGAATACTACGTCCAGGAAGACTTTGTGGCCCAAAAAACAAGAGTTGAGAACGTAATAATGCTGCGCCTTGTGGCTGTTTCCCACAACAGGAGCTTTAAACCCAGTGCTAATGGTTGCTTAATAGTCACAAGGATTGCAGGGCTGAAAATGACACCTGCCCTCAAAAAATGCCCTGGTGGAGGGAATAGGCAAGAAAATTCAACACATGACACATTTTTCAAGAAGTCAATATGAAGAGGGAAGTTGTACTCACTCTTTAAAAAAAGGAAAAGAAAAAAATGGACATGAATAAAGCTCAGTATAAGGAATTATTAGCCACATGCAAACCCAACCTCCAAAAAGGTTTCAGCTCACACCAGTCAAATGACCATCAGCAGAAAGTCTACAGACTATACATGCTGAAGGGGATTTAGAGAACTGTGGACCATCTAGCTGCTGGTGGGATGTAACTGGTAAGAGCACTAACGAAAACTGAATGGAGCTGCTTTAAAAGGTAAAAATTGAGCTACCATATGATGCGGCAGGGCACCTTTTGGGCCTATAACCTAAGACCACCAGAATCGGAAAGACAGAGGCAGGCAAATGTGCACGGCAGCAATATTGAAATAGCCAAGATATGGAAGCAAAAAAAGGGTCCAAAAACAAATGAATGGACAAAGAAAAAGTGGTATACGGACAGAATGGAATAGTAACCTCGGTAAAAAAATGAACAATACCATTTTGAGGAATACAGATGAGCCTACCAATAATCATATTAGGTTAAGTAAGTCAAAAGGGAATGACAAATATCCTATGATATCATTTATACATGTTATCCTAAGACTGCTACCAATGAACATATTTCCACCAAGAAAGACAACACACACTTATAAAACAAACTAATGGTTCACCAAAATGAAAGGTGGGAGGATGGATAAATTAGGATTATGGGGCTAACATACATATACTAATGTATGTTCAATGTATATAAACATATAATATATAAACTATATAATCACCAATACATATAAAATATATAATGAGAAAACACCTACCAAATACCAAGGGAGGTCTACTCAACATTCTGTGTGACATACATGGTAACAGGATCCGAAGATGAACAGACATATGTATGAATCATTGAGCAGATTCTGTACAGCCAGGCAATCACAACACTCTAATCAAAATTACTCCGATAAGAAATATAAAATAAATTTAAAAAAACAAACATTACTAAGGAGACATAAACTTCTGGGGGCTTGTCCCAGCACATTCCCCTCTAATTTACAACCTCGGAACACAACCTCCAGGAAGACTCTGTTACCCTAGTAACAAGAGGTGAGAACGTAATAATGCTGCCGCCTTGTGGCTGTTTCCCACAACAGCAGCTTTAAACCCAGTGCTAGTGGTTGCTTAAGAGTCACAAGGACTGCAGGGCTGTAAATGACACCTGCCCACAAAAAATGCCCTGGGGTAGGGAATAGGCAAGGAAATTCAACACATGACAAATTTTTGAAGAAGGCAATATGAAGAGGGAAGTTGTACTCACTCTTTAAAAAAAAGGAAAAGAAAAAAAAAGGGCATGCCTAAAGCTCAGTATACGGAATTATTAGCCACATGCAAATCCAACCTCCAAAAAGATTTCAGCTCACACCAGTGAAATGTCCATCAGCTGAAAGTCTACAAACTATAAATGCTGAAGGGGTTTTAGAGAACTCTGTACCTTCTAGCTGCTGGTGGGATGTAATTGGTAACAGCGCTAACGAACACTGAATGGAGCTGCTTTAAAAGGTAAAAATTGAGCTACCACATGATGCGGCAGGGCACCTTTTGGGCCTATAACCGAAGACCACCAGAATCGGAAAGACAGAGGCAGGCAAATGTGCACTGCAGCAATATTGAAATAGCCAAGACATGGAAGCAAAAATAAGGTCCATAAACAGATGAATGGACAGAGAAGACGTGGTATATGGACAGAATGGAATATCAGTCACGAAAAACAATAAAAGAACGGCATAGGCAGCACCACAGATGAGCCTAGAGATAATCACGCAACGTGAAGTAAGTCAGAATGCGAAAGACAAATGTCCTATGATATCACTTACGTTATCTGAAAATTCATAAAAATGAACATATTTCCATAGAGAAAGACAATCTCAGATTGAGATTAAGACAAACTTATGGTTAAGCCAATGAAAAGGTGTGAGGAATGGATAAATTAGGATACTGGGGTTAACACACATATACTAATACATATAAAATATATAATCCCCAAAGACCTATGGAATAGCAAGTGTGGTCTACTCAACACTCTGTAATAACCGACATGGAAAAGGACCCAAAGATCAATAGATGTATGTATATGTGTAAATGAACAAGGTTCTGTACACCTAGAACAAAAGACCTTTTTCAATCAAATTTGCTTGATAAAAACTACAACTTAAAGACACAAACAAGAATTAAGGAGGCTAAAACTTATGGGGGTTTGTCCTGGCACATTCCACTCTAATCTGCAACCTCAAAGCACAACTTGCAGCAAGGTTCTGTTTCCCTAGCAAGCAGAGTTGGCAACGTAGAAATGCTGCCACCCTAAGGCCGTTTCCTCAAACAACAGCTTTAAATCTACTGCTAATGGTCAATAATATTCACAAGGACTGCAGGGCTGTAAATGACTCATGCCCTCAAAAACTATCCTGGGGTAGGGAATGGCCATAAAAATCCAAACGGGGCAAATTTTTCAAGAAGCCAATTTGAAGTTGGGAGTTTAGCTCAATCTTAAGAAAACATGAAAAGGACATTGATAAACGCAAAACATCGGGAATTACTAGACACAGGCAAATCCAATCTACACAAAGGTATCACCTCACATCAGTCACAGTGACCATCAGCAAAAAGTCAACAAACGATAGATGTTGAAGAAGTTGTGGAGAATAGCGTAACCTCTCGGTCTAAGTGGGATGTAAACTGGTAACAGCCAATAATAGGAACAGAATGGCAGCGCGTTTAAAGGTAAAAATTGAGTCACCATATGATCCGGAAGGCCCACTCTTGGGCCTGTCACCTGTAAAAGCCCGAATCAAAACGACACGGGATGGAGAATCGTGTACTGCAGCAGTATTTACAATAGCCAAAACATGGAAGCAAACAAAATGTCCATCAACAGATAAATGGACAAAGAAGAAGTGGTATACGTACCGAATGGAATACTAGACTCAGGAAAAAAATGAACAGTGCCGTTTTCAGGACTACAGATGAGCCTAGAAATAATCATATTAGGTTAAGTAAGTCAAAAGGGAATGACAAATATCCTATGATATCATTTATACCTGTTATCCTAAGATTGCTACCAAAGAACATATTTCCACAGAAAAAGACACCCACAGACTTATAAAACAAACGACTGGTTAGCCAAAAGGAAAGTTGGGAGGATGGATAAATTAGGACTATGGGGCTAACATACATATACTGATGTACGTTAAATGTATATAAACATAAAACATATAAACTATATGAATTATAGAATCACCAATACATATAAAATATATAAAGACAAAACACCTACCAAATACCAAGGGAGGTCTACTCAACATTCTGTAAAACATACATGGTAACAGGATCCGAAGATGAACAGACATATGTAGGAATTATTGAGCAGATTCTGGACAGCCAGACAATCACAACACTCTAATCAAATTTACTCCAATAAGAAATAGAAATTAAATTTAAAAAACAAACAAAAGTAAGGAGACATAAACTTTTGGGGGCTTGTCCCAGCACATTCCCCTCTAATTTACAACCTCGGAATACTACGTCCAGGAAGACTTTGTGGCCCAAAAAACAAGAGTTGAGAACGTAATAATGCTGCGCCTTGTGGCTGTTTCCCACAACAGGAGCTTTAAACCCAGTGCTAATGGTTGCTTAATAGTCACAAGGATTGCAGGGCTGAAAATGACACCTGCCCTCAAAAAATGCCCTGGTGGAGGGAATAGGCAAGAAAATTCAACACATGACACATTTTTCAAGAAGTCAATATGAAGAGGGAAGTTGTACTCACTCTTTAAAAAAAGGAAAAGAAAAAAATGGACATGAATAAAGCTCAGTATAAGGAATTATTAGCCACATGCAAACCCAACCTCCAAAAAGGTTTCAGCTCACACCAGTCAAATGACCATCAGCAGAAAGTCTACAGACTATACATGCTGAAGGGGATTTAGAGAACTGTGGACCATCTAGCTGCTGGTGGGATGTAACTGGTAAGAGCACTAACGAAAACTGAATGGAGCTGCTTTAAAAGGTAAAAATTGAGCTACCATATGATGCGGCAGGGCACCTTTTGGGCCTATAACCTAAGACCACCAGAATCGGAAAGACAGAGGCAGGCAAATGTGCACGGCAGCAATATTGAAATAGCCAAGATATGGAAGCAAAAAAAGGGTCCAAAAACAAATGAATGGACAAAGAAAAAGTGGTATACGGACAGAATGGAATAGTAACCTCGGTAAAAAAATGAACAATGCTATTTTGAGGAATACAGATGAGCCTACCAATAATCATATTAGGTTAAGTAAGTCAAAAGGGAATGACAAATATCCTATGATATCATTTATACATGTTATCCTAAGACTGCTACCAATGAACATATTTCCACCAAGAAAGACAACACACACTTATAAAACAAACTAATGGTTCACCAAAATGAAAGGTGGGAGGATGGATAAATTAGGATTATGGGGCTAACATACATATACTAATGTATGTTCAATGTATATAAACATATAATATATAAACTATATAATCACCAATACATATAAAATATATAATGAGAAAACACCTACCAAATACCAAGGGAGGTCTACTCAACATTCTGTGTGACATACATGGTAACAGGATCCGAAGATGAACAGACATATGTATGAATCATTGAGCAGATTCTGTACAGCCAGGCAATCACAACACTCTAATCAAAATTACTCCGATAAGAAATATAAAATAAATTTAAAAAAACAAACATTACTAAGGAGACATAAACTTCTGGGGGCTTGTCCCAGCACATTCCCCTCTAATTTACAACCTCGGAACACTACCTCCAGGAAGACTCTGTTACCCTAGTAACAAGAGGTGAGAACGTAATAATGCTGCCGCCTTGTGGCTGTTTCCCACAACAGCAGCTTTAAACCCAGTGCTAGTGGTTGCTTAAGAGTCACAAGGACTGCAGGGCTGTAAATGACACCTGCCCACAAAAAATGCCCTGGGGTAGGGAATAGGCAAGGAAATTCAACACATGACAAATTTTTGAAGAAGGCAATATGAAGAGGGAAGTTGTACTCACTCTTTAAAAAAAAGGAAAAGAAAAAAAAAGGGCATGCCTAAAGCTCAGTATACGGAATTATTAGCCACATGCAAATCCAACCTCCAAAAAGATTTCAGCTCACACCGGTGAAATGTCCATCAGCTAAAAGTCTACAAACTATAAATGCTGAAGGGGTTTTAGAGAACTCTGTACCTTCTAGCTGCTGGTGGGATGTAATTGGTAACAGCGCTAACGAACACTGAATGGAGCTGCTTTAAAAGGTAAAAATTGAGCTACCACATGATGCGGCAGGGCACCTTTTGGGCCTATAACCGAAGACCACCAGAATCGGAAAGACAGAGGCAGGCAAATGTGCACTGCAGCAATATTGAAATAGCCAAGACATGGAAGCAAAAATAAGGTCCATAAACAGATGAATGGACAGAGAAGACGTGGTATATGGACAGAATGGAATATCAGTCACGAAAAACAATAAAAGAACGGCATAGGCAGCACCACAGATGAGCCTAGAGATAATCACGCAACGTGAAGTAAGTCAGAATGCGAAAGACAAATGTCCTATGATATCACTTACGTTATCTGAAAATTCATAAAAATGAACATATTTCCATAGAGAAAGACAATCTCAGATTGAGATTAAGACAAACTTATGGTTAAGCCAATGAAAAGGTGTGAGGAATGGATAAATTAGGATACTGGGGTTAACACACATATACTAATACATATAAAATATATAATCCCCAAAGACCTATGGAATAGCAAGTGTGGTCTACTCAACACTCTGTAATAACCGACATGGAAAAGGACCCAAAGATCAATAGATGTATGTATATGTGTAAATGAACAAGGTTCTGTACACCTAGAACAAAAGACCTTTTTCAATCAAATTTGCTTGACAAAAACTACAACTTAAAGACACAAACAAGAATTAAGGAGGCTAAAACTTATGGGGGTTTGTCCTGGCACATTCCACTCTAATCTGCAACCTCAAAGCACAACTTGCAGCAAGGTTCTGTTTCCCTAGCAAGCAGAGTTGGCAACGTAGAAATGCTGCCACCCTAAGGCCGTTTCCTCAAACAACAGCTTTAAATCTACTGCTAATGGCCAATAATATTCACAAGGACTGCAGGGCTGTAAATGACTCATGCCCTCAAAAACTATCCTGGGGTAGGGAATGGCCATAAAAATCCAAACGGGGCAAATTTTTCAAGAAGCCAATTTGAAGTTGGGAGTTTAGCTCAATCTTAAGAAAACATGAAAAGGACATTGATAAACGCAAAACATCGGGAATTACTAGACGCAGGCAAATCCAATCTACACAAAGGTATCACCTCACACCAGTCACAGTGACCATCAGCAAAAAGTCAACAAACGATAGATGTTGAAGAAGTTGTGGAGAATAGCGTAACCTCTCGGTCTAAGTGGGATGTAAACTGGTAACAGCCAATAATAGGAACAGAATGGCAGCGCGTTTAAAGGTAAAAATTGAGTCACCATATGATCCGGAAGGCCCACTCTTGGGCCTGTCACCTGTAAAAGCCCGAATCAAAACGACACGGGATGGAGAATCGTGTACTGCAGCAGTATTTACAATAGCCAAAACATGGAAGCAAACAAAATGTCCATCAACAGATAAATGGACAAAGAAGAAGTGGTATACGTACCGAATGGAATACTAGACTCAGGAAAAAAATGAACAGTGCCGTTTGCAGGACTACAGATGAGCCTAGAAATAATCATATTAGGTTAAGTAAGTCAAAAGGGAATGACAAATATCCTATGATATCATTTATACCTGTTATCCTAAGATTGCTACCAATGAACATATTTCCACAGAAAAAGACACCCACAGACTTATAAAACAAACGACTGGTTAGCCAAAATGAAAGTTGGGAGGATGGATAAATTAGGACTATGGGGCTAACATACATATACTGATGTACGTTAAATGTATATAAACATAAAACATATAAACTATATGAATTATAGAATCACCAATACATATAAAATATATAAAGACAAAACACCTACCAAATACCAAGGGAGGTCTACTCAACATTCTGTAAAACATACATGGTAACAGGATCCGAAGATGAACAGACATATGTAGGAATTATTGAGCAGATTCTGGACAGCCAGACAATCACAACACTCTAATCAAATTTACTCCAATAAGAAATAGAAATTAAATTTAAAAAACAAACAAAAGTAAGGAGACATAAACTTTTGGGGGCTTGTCCCAGCACATTCCCCTCTAATTTACAACCTCGGAATACTACGTCCAGGAAGACTTTGTGGCCCAAAAAACAAGAGTTGAGAACGTAATAATGCTGCGCCTTGTGGCTGTTTCCCACAACAGGAGCTTTAAACCCAGTGCTAATGGTTGCTTAATAGTCACAAGGATTGCAGGGCTGAAAATGACACCTGCCCTCAAAAAATGCCCTGGTGGAGGGAATAGGCAAGAAAATTCAACACATGACACATTTTTCAAGAAGTCAATATGAAGAGGGAAGTTGTACTCACTCTTTAAAAAAAGGAAAAGAAAAAAATGGACATGAATAAAGCTCAGTATAAGGAATTATTAGCCACATGCAAACCCAACCTCCAAAAAGGTTTCAGCTCACACCAGTCAAATGACCATCAGCAGAAAGTCTACAGACTATACATGCTGAAGGGGATTTAGAGAACTGTGGACCATCTAGCTGCTGGTGGGATGTAACTGGTAAGAGCACTAACGAAAACTGAATGGAGCTGCTTTAAAAGGTAAAAATTGAGCTACCATATGATGCGGCAGGGCACCTTTTGGGCCTATAACCTAAGACCACCAGAATCGGAAAGACAGAGGCAGGCAAATGTGCACGGCAGCAATATTGAAATAGCCAAGATATGGAAGCAAAAAAAGGGTCCAAAAACAAATGAATGGACAAAGAAAAAGTGGTATACGGACAGAATGGAATAGTAACCTCGGTAAAAAAATGAACAATACCATTTTGAGGAATACAGATGAGCCTACCAATAATCATATTAGGTTAAGTAAGTCAAAAGGGAATGACAAATATCCTATGATATCATTTATACATGTTATCCTAAGACTGCTACCAATGAACATATTTCCACCAAGAAAGACAACACACACTTATAAAACAAACTAATGGTTCACCAAAATGAAAGGTGGGAGGATGGATAAATTAGGATTATGGGGCTAACATACATATACTAATGTATGTTCAATGTATATAAACATATAATATATAAACTATATAATCACCAATACATATAAAATATATAATGAGAAAACACCTACCAAATACCAAGGGAGGTCTACTCAACATTCTGTGTGACATACATGGTAACAGGATCCGAAGATGAACAGACATATGTATGAATCATTGAGCAGATTCTGTACAGCCAGGCAATCACAACACTCTAATCAAAATTACTCCGATAAGAAATATAAAATAAATTTAAAAAAACAAACATTACTAAGGAGACATAAACTTCTGGGGGCTTGTCCCAGCACATTCCCCTCTAATTTACAACCTCGGAACACAACCTCCAGGAAGACTCTGTTACCCTAGTAACAAGAGGTGAGAACGTAATAATGCTGCCGCCTTGTGGCTGTTTCCCACAACAGCAGCTTTAAACCCAGTGCTAGTGGTTGCTTAAGAGTCACAAGGACTGCAGGGCTGTAAATGACACCTGCCCACAAAAAATGCCCTGGGGTAGGGAATAGGCAAGGAAATTCAACACATGACAAATTTTTGAAGAAGGCAATATGAAGAGGGAAGTTGTACTCACTCTTTAAAAAAAAGGAAAAGAAAAAAAAAGGGCATGCCTAAAGCTCAGTATACGGAATTATTAGCCACATGCAAATCCAACCTCCAAAAAGATTTCAGCTCACACCAGTGAAATGTCCATCAGCTGAAAGTCTACAAACTATAAATGCTGAAGGGGTTTTAGAGAACTCTGTACCTTCTAGCTGCTGGTGGGATGTAATTGGTAACAGCGCTAACGAACACTGAATGGAGCTGCTTTAAAAGGTAAAAATTGAGCTACCACATGATGCGGCAGGGCACCTTTTGGGCCTATAACCGAAGACCACCAGAATCGGAAAGACAGAGGCAGGCAAATGTGCACTGCAGCAATATTGAAATAGCCAAGACATGGAAGCAAAAATAAGGTCCATAAACAGATGAATGGACAGAGAAGACGTGGTATATGGACAGAATGGAATATCAGTCACGAAAAACAATAAAAGAACGGCATAGGCAGCACCACAGATGAGCCTAGAGATAATCACGCAACGTGAAGTAAGTCAGAATGCGAAAGACAAATGTCCTATGATATCACTTACGTTATCTGAAAATTCATAAAAATGAACATATTTCCATAGAGAAAGACAATCTCAGATTGAGATTAAGACAAACTTATGGTTAAGCCAATGAAAAGGTGTGAGGAATGGATAAATTAGGATACTGGGGTTAACACACATATACTAATACATATAAAATATATAATCCCCAAAGACCTATGGAATAGCAAGTGTGGTCTACTCAACACTCTGTAATAACCGACATGGAAAAGGACCCAAAGATCAATAGATGTATGTATATGTGTAAATGAACAAGGTTCTGTACACCTAGAACAAAAGACCTTTTTCAATCAAATTTGCTTGATAAAAACTACAACTTAAAGACACAAACAAGAATTAAGGAGGCTAAAACTTATGGGGGTTTGTCCTGGCACATTCCACTCTAATCTGCAACCTCAAAGCACAACTTGCAGCAAGGTTCTGTTTCCCTAGCAAGCAGAGTTGGCAACGTAGAAATGCTGCCACCCTAAGGCCGTTTCCTCAAACAACAGCTTTAAATCTACTGCTAATGGTCAATAATATTCACAAGGACTGCAGGGCTGTAAATGACTCATGCCCTCAAAAACTATCCTGGGGTAGGGAATGGCCATAAAAATCCAAACGGGGCAAATTTTTCAAGAAGCCAATTTGAAGTTGGGAGTTTAGCTCAATCTTAAGAAAACATGAAAAGGACATTGATAAACGCAAAACATCGGGAATTACTAGACGCAGGCAAATCCAATCTACACAAAGGTATCACCTCACATCAGTCACAGTGACCATCAGCAAAAAGTCAACAAACGATAGATGTTGAAGAAGTTGTGGAGAATAGCGTAACCTCTCGGTCTAAGTGGGATGTAAACTGGTAACAGCCAATAATAGGAACAGAATGGCAGCGCGTTTAAAGGTAAAAATTGAGTCACCATATGATCCGGAAGGCCCACTCTTGGGCCTGTCACCTGTAAAAGCCCGAATCAAAACGACACGGGATGGAGAATCGTGTACTGCAGCAGTATTTACAATAGCCAAAACATGGAAGCAAACAAAATGTCCATCAACAGATAAATGGACAAAGAAGAAGTGGTATACGTACCGAATGGAATACTAGACTCAGGAAAAAAATGAACAGTGCCGTTTTCAGGACTACAGATGAGCCTAGAAATAATCATATTAGGTTAAGTAAGTCAAAAGGGAATGACAAATATCCTATGATATCATTTATACCTGTTATCCTAAGATTGCTACCAAAGAACATATTTCCACAGAAAAAGACACCCACAGACTTATAAAACAAACGACTGGTTAGCCAAAATGAAAGTTGGGAGGATGGATAAATTAGGACTATGGGGCTAACATACATATACTGATGTACGTTAAATGTATATAAACATAAAACATATAAACTATATGAATTATAGAATCACCAATACATATAAAATATATAAAGACAAAACACCTACCAAATACCAAGGGAGGTCTACTCAACATTCTGTAAAACATACATGGTAACAGGATCCGAAGATGAACAGACATATGTAGGAATTATTGAGCAGATTCTGGACAGCCAGACAATCACAACACTCTAATCAAATTTACTCCAATAAGAAATAGAAATTAAATTTAAAAAACAAACAAAAGTAAGGAGACATAAACTTTTGGGGGCTTGTCCCAGCACATTCCCCTCTAATTTACAACCTCGGAATACTACGTCCAGGAAGACTTTGTGGCCCAAAAAACAAGAGTTGAGAACGTAATAATGCTGCGCCTTGTGGCTGTTTCCCACAACAGGAGCTTTAAACCCAGTGCTAATGGTTGCTTAATAGTCACAAGGATTGCAGGGCTGAAAATGACACCTGCCCTCAAAAAATGCCCTGGTGGAGGGAATAGGCAAGAAAATTCAACACATGACACATTTTTCAAGAAGTCAATATGAAGAGGGAAGTTGTACTCACTCTTTAAAAAAAGGAAAAGAAAAAAATGGACATGAATAAAGCTCAGTATAAGGAATTATTAGCCACATGCAAACCCAACCTCCAAAAAGGTTTCAGCTCACACCAGTCAAATGACCATCAGCAGAAAGTCTACAGACTATACATGCTGAAGGGGATTTAGAGAACTGTGGACCATCTAGCTGCTGGTGGGATGTAACTGGTAAGAGCACTAACGAAAACTGAATGGAGCTGCTTTAAAAGGTAAAAATTGAGCTACCATATGATGCGGCAGGGCACCTTTTGGGCCTATAACCTAAGACCACCAGAATCGGAAAGACAGAGGCAGGCAAATGTGCACGGCAGCAATATTGAAATAGCCAAGATATGGAAGCAAAAAAAGGGTCCAAAAACAAATGAATGGACAAAGAAAAAGTGGTATACGGACAGAATGGAATAGTAACCTCGGTAAAAAAATGAACAATGCTATTTTGAGGAATACAGATGAGCCTACCAATAATCATATTAGGTTAAGTAAGTCAAAAGGGAATGACAAATATCCTATGATATCATTTATACATGTTATCCTAAGACTGCTACCAATGAACATATTTCCACCAAGAAAGACAACACACACTTATAAAACAAACTAATGGTTCACCAAAATGAAAGGTGGGAGGATGGATAAATTAGGATTATGGGGCTAACATACATATACTAATGTATGTTCAATGTATATAAACATATAATATATAAACTATATAATCACCAATACATATAAAATATATAATGAGAAAACACCTACCAAATACCAAGGGAGGTCTACTCAACATTCTGTGTGACATACATGGTAACAGGATCCGAAGATGAACAGACATATGTATGAATCATTGAGCAGATTCTGTACAGCCAGGCAATCACAACACTCTAATCAAAATTACTCCGATAAGAAATATAAAATAAATTTAAAAAAACAAACATTACTAAGGAGACATAAACTTCTGGGGGCTTGTCCCAGCACATTCCCCTCTAATTTACAACCTCGGAACACTACCTCCAGGAAGACTCTGTTACCCTAGTAACAAGAGGTGAGAACGTAATAATGCTGCCGCCTTGTGGCTGTTTCCCACAACAGCAGCTTTAAACCCAGTGCTAATGGTTGCTTAAGAGTCACAAGGACTGCAGGGCTGTAAATGACACCTGCCCACAAAAAATGCCCTGGGGTAGGGAATAGGCAAGGAAATTCAACACATGACAAATTTTTGAAGAAGGCAATATGAAGAGGGAAGTTGTACTCACTCTTTAAAAAAAAGGAAAAGAAAAAAAAAGGGCATGCCTAAAGCTCAGTATACGGAATTATTAGCCACATGCAAATCCAACCTCCAAAAAGGTTTCAGCTCACACCGGTGAAATGTCCATCAGCTAAAAGTCTACAGACTATAAATGCTGAAGGGGTTTTAGAGAACTCTGTACCTTCTAGCTGCTGGTGGGATGTAATTGGTAACAGCGCTAACGAACACTGAATGGAGCTGCTTTAAAAGGTAAAAATTGAGCTACCACATGATGCGGCAGGGCACCTTTTGGGCCTATAACCGAAGACCACCAGAATCGGAAAGACAGAGGCAGGCAAATGTGCACTGCAGCAATATTGAAATAGCCAAGACATGGAAGCAAAAATAAGGTCCATAAACAGATGAATGGACAGAGAAGACGTGGTATATGGACAGAATGGAATATCAGTCACGAAAAACAATAAAAGAACGGCATAGGCAGCACCACAGATGAGCCTAGAGATAATCACGCAACGTGAAGTAAGTCAGAATGCGAAAGACAAATGTCCTATGATATCACTTACGTTATCTGAAAATTCATAAAAATGAACATATTTCCATAGAGAAAGACAATCTCAGATTGAGATTAAGACAAACTTATGGTTAAGCCAATGAAAAGGTGTGAGGAATGGATAAATTAGGATACTGGGGTTAACACACATATACTAATACATATAAAATATATAATCCCCAAAGACCTATGGAATAGCAAGTGTGGTCTACTCAACACTCTGTAATAACCGACATGGAAAAGGACCCAAAGATCAATAGATGTATGTATATGTGTAAATGAACAAGGTTCTGTACACCTAGAACAAAAGACCTTTTTCAATCAAATTTGCTTGACAAAAACTACAACTTAAAGACACAAACAAGAATTAAGGAGGCTAAAACTTATGGGGGTTTGTCCTGGCACATTCCACTCTAATCTGCAACCTCAAAGCACAACTTGCAGCAAGGTTCTGTTTCCCTAGCAAGCAGAGTTGGCAACGTAGAAATGCTGCCACCCTAAGGCCGTTTCCTCAAACAACAGCTTTAAATCTACTGCTAATGGCCAATAATATTCACAAGGACTGCAGGGCTGTAAATGACTCATGCCCTCAAAAACTATCCTGGGGTAGGGAATGGCCATAAAAATCCAAACGGGGCAAATTTTTCAAGAAGCCAATTTGAAGTTGGGAGTTTAGCTCAATCTTAAGAAAACATGAAAAGGACATTGATAAACGCAAAACATCGGGAATTACTAGACGCAGGCAAATCCAATCTACACAAAGGTATCACCTCACACCAGTCACAGTGACCATCAGCAAAAAGTCAACAAACGATAGATGTTGAAGAAGTTGTGGAGAATAGCGTAACCTCTCGGTCTAAGTGGGATGTAAACTGGTAACAGCCAATAATAGGAACAGAATGGCAGCGCGTTTAAAGGTAAAAATTGAGTCACCATATGATCCGGAAGGCCCACTCTTGGGCCTGTCACCTGTAAAAGCCCGAATCAAAACGACACGGGATGGAGAATCGTGTACTGCAGCAGTATTTACAATAGCCAAAACATGGAAGCAAACAAAATGTCCATCAACAGATAAATGGACAAAGAAGAAGTGGTATACGTACCGAATGGAATACTAGACTCAGGAAAAAAATGAACAGTGCCGTTTTCAGGACTACAGATGAGCCTAGAAATAATCATATTAGGTTAAGTAAGTCAAAAGGGAATGACAAATATCCTATGATATCATTTATACCTGTTATCCTAAGATTGCTACCAAAGAACATATTTCCACAGAAAAAGACACCCACAGACTTATAAAACAAACGACTGGTTAGCCAAAATGAAAGTTGGGAGGATGGATAAATTAGGACTATGGGGCTAACATACATATACTGATGTACGTTAAATGTATATAAACATAAAACATATAAACTATATGAATTATAGAATCACCAATACATATAAAATATATAAAGACAAAACACCTACCAAATACCAAGGGAGGTCTACTCAACATTCTGTAAAACATACATGGTAACAGGATCCGAAGATGAACAGACATATGTAGGAATTATTGAGCAGATTCTGGACAGCCAGACAATCACAACACTCTAATCAAATTTACTCCAATAAGAAATAGAAATTAAATTTAAAAAACAAACAAAAGTAAGGAGACATAAACTTTTGGGGGCTTGTCCCAGCACATTCCCCTCTAATTTACAACCTCGGAATACTACGTCCAGGAAGACTTTGTGGCCCAAAAAACAAGAGTTGAGAACGTAATAATGCTGCGCCTTGTGGCTGTTTCCCACAACAGGAGCTTTAAACCCAGTGCTAATGGTTGCTTAATAGTCACAAGGATTGCAGGGCTGAAAATGACACCTGCCCTCAAAAAATGCCCTGGTGGAGGGAATAGGCAAGAAAATTCAACACATGACACATTTTTCAAGAAGTCAATATGAAGAGGGAAGTTGTACTCACTCTTTAAAAAAAGGAAAAGAAAAAAATGGACATGAATAAAGCTCAGTATAAGGAATTATTAGCCACATGCAAACCCAACCTCCAAAAAGGTTTCAGCTCACACCAGTCAAATGACCATCAGCAGAAAGTCTACAGACTATACATGCTGAAGGGGATTTAGAGAACTGTGGACCATCTAGCTGCTGGTGGGATGTAACTGGTAAGAGCACTAACGAAAACTGAATGGAGCTGCTTTAAAAGGTAAAAATTGAGCTACCATATGATGCGGCAGGGCACCTTTTGGGCCTATAACCTAAGACCACCAGAATCGGAAAGACAGAGGCAGGCAAATGTGCACGGCAGCAATATTGAAATAGCCAAGATATGGAAGCAAAAAAAGGGTCCAAAAACAAATGAATGGACAAAGAAAAAGTGGTATACGGACAGAATGGAATAGTAACCTCGGTAAAAAAATGAACAATACCATTTTGAGGAATACAGATGAGCCTACCAATAATCATATTAGGTTAAGTAAGTCAAAAGGGAATGACAAATATCCTATGATATCATTTATACATGTTATCCTAAGACTGCTACCAATGAACATATTTCCACCAAGAAAGACAACACACACTTATAAAACAAACTAATGGTTCACCAAAATGAAAGGTGGGAGGATGGATAAATTAGGATTATGGGGCTAACATACATATACTAATGTATGTTCAATGTATATAAACATATAATATATAAACTATATAATCACCAATACATATAAAATATATAATGAGAAAACACCTACCAAATACCAAGGGAGGTCTACTCAACATTCTGTGTGACATACATGGTAACAGGATCCGAAGATGAACAGACATATGTATGAATCATTGAGCAGATTCTGTACAGCCAGGCAATCACAACACTCTAATCAAAATTACTCCGATAAGAAATATAAAATAAATTTAAAAAAACAAACATTACTAAGGAGACATAAACTTCTGGGGGCTTGTCCCAGCACATTCCCCTCTAATTTACAACCTCGGAACACTACCTCCAGGAAGACTCTGTTACCCTAGTAACAAGAGGTGAGAACGTAATAATGCTGCCGCCTTGTGGCTGTTTCCCACAACAGCAGCTTTAAACCCAGTGCTAGTGGTTGCTTAAGAGTCACAAGGACTGCAGGGCTGTAAATGACACCTGCCCACAAAAAATGCCCTGGGGTAGGGAATAGGCAAGGAAATTCAACACATGACAAATTTTTGAAGAAGGCAATATGAAGAGGGAAGTTGTACTCACTCTTTAAAAAAAAGGAAAAGAAAAAAAAAGGGCATGCCTAAAGCTCAGTATACGGAATTATTAGCCACATGCAAATCCAACCTCCAAAAAGATTTCAGCTCACACCGGTGAAATGTCCATCAGCTAAAAGTCTACAAACTATAAATGCTGAAGGGGTTTTAGAGAACTCTGTACCTTCTAGCTGCTGGTGGGATGTAATTGGTAACAGCGCTAACGAACACTGAATGGAGCTGCTTTAAAAGGTAAAAATTGAGCTACCACATGATGCGGCAGGGCACCTTTTGGGCCTATAACCGAAGACCACCAGAATCGGAAAGACAGAGGCAGGCAAATGTGCACTGCAGCAATATTGAAATAGCCAAGACATGGAAGCAAAAATAAGGTCCATAAACAGATGAATGGACAGAGAAGACGTGGTATATGGACAGAATGGAATATCAGTCACGAAAAACAATAAAAGAACGGCATAGGCAGCACCACAGATGAGCCTAGAGATAATCACGCAACGTGAAGTAAGTCAGAATGCGAAAGACAAATGTCCTATGATATCACTTACGTTATCTGAAAATTCATAAAAATGAACATATTTCCATAGAGAAAGACAATCTCAGATTGAGATTAAGACAAACTTATGGTTAAGCCAATGAAAAGGTGTGAGGAATGGATAAATTAGGATACTGGGGTTAACACACATATACTAATACATATAAAATATATAATCCCCAAAGACCTATGGAATAGCAAGTGTGGTCTACTCAACACTCTGTAATAACCGACATGGAAAAGGACCCAAAGATCAATAGATGTATGTATATGTGTAAATGAACAAGGTTCTGTACACCTAGAACAAAAGACCTTTTTCAATCAAATTTGCTTGATAAAAACTACAACTTACAGACACAAACAAGAATTAAGGAGGCTAAAACTTATGGGGGTTTGTCCTGGCACATTCCACTCTAATCTGTAACCTCAAAGCACAACTTGCAGCAAGGTTCTGTTTCCCTAGCAAGCAGAGTTGGCAACGTAGAAATGCTGCCACCCTAAGGCCGTTTCCTCAAACAACAGCTTTAAATCTACTGCTAATGGTCAATAATATTCACAAGGACTGCAGGGCTGTAAATGACTCATGCCCTCAAAAAATGTCCTGGGGTAGGGAATGGCCATAAAAATCCAAACGGGGCAAATTTTTCAAGAAGCCAATTTGAAGTTGGGAGTTTAGCTCAATCTTAAGAAAACATGAAAAGGACATTGATAAACGCAAAACATCGGGAATTACTAGACGCAGGCAAATCCAATCTACACAAAGGTATCACCTCACATCAGTCACAGTGACCATCAGCAAAAAGTCAACAAACGATAGATGTTGAAGAAGTTGTGGAGAATAGCGTAACCTCTCGGTCTAAGTGGGATGTAAACTGGTAACAGCCAATAATAGGAACAGAATGGCAGCGCGTTTAAAGGTAAAAATTGAGTCACCATATGATCCGGAAGGCCCACTCTTGGGCCTGTCACCTGTAAAAGCCCGAATCAAAACGACACGGGATGGAGAATCGTGTACTGCAGCAGTATTTACAATAGCCAAAACATGGAAGCAAACAAAATGTCCATCAACAGATAAATGGACAAAGAAGAAGTGGTATACGTACCGAATGGAATACTAGACTCAGGAAAAAAATGAACAGTGCCGTTTTCAGGACTACAGATGAGCCTAGAAATAATCATATTAGGTTAAGTAAGTCAAAAGGGAATGACAAATATCCTATGATATCATTTATACCTGTTATCCTAAGATTGCTACCAAAGAACATATTTCCACAGAAAAAGACACCCACAGACTTATAAAACAAACGACTGGTTAGCCAAAATGAAAGTTGGGAGGATGGATAAATTAGGACTATGGGGCTAACATACATATACTGATGTACGTTAAATGTATATAAACATAAAACATATAAACTATATGAATTATAGAATCACCAATACATATAAAATATATAAAGACAAAACACCTACCAAATACCAAGGGAGGTCTACTCAACATTCTGTAAAACATACATGGTAACAGGATCCGAAGATGAACAGACATATGTAGGAATTATTGAGCAGATTCTGGACAGCCAGACAATCACAACACTCTAATCAAATTTACTCCAATAAGAAATAGAAATTAAATTTAAAAAACAAACAAAAGTAAGGAGACATAAACTTTTGGGGGCTTGTCCCAGCACATTCCCCTCTAATTTACAACCTCGGAATACTACGTCCAGGAAGACTTTGTGGCCCAAAAAACAAGAGTTGAGAACGTAATAATGCTGCGCCTTGTGGCTGTTTCCCACAACAGGAGCTTTAAACCCAGTGCTAATGGTTGCTTAATAGTCACAAGGATTGCAGGGCTGAAAATGACACCTGCCCTCAAAAAATGCCCTGGTGGAGGGAATAGGCAAGAAAATTCAACACATGACACATTTTTCAAGAAGTCAATATGAAGAGGGAAGTTGTACTCACTCTTTAAAAAAAGGAAAAGAAAAAAATGGACATGAATAAAGCTCAGTATAAGGAATTATTAGCCACATGCAAACCCAACCTCCAAAAAGGTTTCAGCTCACACCAGTCAAATGACCATCAGCAGAAAGTCTACAGACTATACATGCTGAAGGGGATTTAGAGAACTGTGGACCATCTAGCTGCTGGTGGGATGTAACTGGTAAGAGCACTAACGAAAACTGAATGGAGCTGCTTTAAAAGGTAAAAATTGAGCTACCATATGATGCGGCAGGGCACCTTTTGGGCCTATAACCTAAGACCACCAGAATCGGAAAGACAGAGGCAGGCAAATGTGCACGGCAGCAATATTGAAATAGCCAAGATATGGAAGCAAAAAAAGGGTCCAAAAACAAATGAATGGACAAAGAAAAAGTGGTATACGGACAGAATGGAATAGTAACCTCGGTAAAAAAATGAACAATGCTATTTTGAGGAATACAGATGAGCCTACCAATAATCATATTAGGTTAAGTAAGTCAAAAGGGAATGACAAATATCCTATGATATCATTTATACATGTTATCCTAAGACTGCTACCAATGAACATATTTCCACCAAGAAAGACAACACACACTTATAAAACAAACTAATGGTTCACCAAAATGAAAGGTGGGAGGATGGATAAATTAGGATTATGGGGCTAACATACATATACTAATGTATGTTCAATGTATATAAACATATAATATATAAACTATATAATCACCAATACATATAAAATATATAATGAGAAAACACCTACCAAATACCAAGGGAGGTCTACTCAACATTCTGTGTGACATACATGGTAACAGGATCCGAAGATGAACAGACATATGTATGAATCATTGAGCAGATTCTGTACAGCCAGGCAATCACAACACTCTAATCAAAATTACTCCGATAAGAAATATAAAATAAATTTAAAAAAACAAACATTACTAAGGAGACATAAACTTCTGGGGGCTTGTCCCAGCACATTCCCCTCTAATTTACAACCTCGGAACACTACCTCCAGGAAGACTCTGTTACCCTAGTAACAAGAGGTGAGAACGTAATAATGCTGCCGCCTTGTGGCTGTTTCCCACAACAGCAGCTTTAAACCCAGTGCTAGTGGTTGCTTAAGAGTCACAAGGACTGCAGGGCTGTAAATGACACCTGCCCACAAAAAATGCCCTGGGGTAGGGAATAGGCAAGGAAATTCAACACATGACAAATTTTTGAAGAAGGCAATATGAAGAGGGAAGTTGTACTCACTCTTTAAAAAAAAGGAAAAGAAAAAAAAAGGGCATGCCTAAAGCTCAGTATACGGAATTATTAGCCACATGCAAATCCAACCTCCAAAAAGATTTCAGCTCACACCGGTGAAATGTCCATCAGCTAAAAGTCTACAAACTATAAATGCTGAAGGGGTTTTAGAGAACTCTGTACCTTCTAGCTGCTGGTGGGATGTAATTGGTAACAGCGCTAACGAACACTGAATGGAGCTGCTTTAAAAGGTAAAAATTGAGCTACCACATGATGCGGCAGGGCACCTTTTGGGCCTATAACCGAAGACCACCAGAATCGGAAAGACAGAGGCAGGCAAATGTGCACTGCAGCAATATTGAAATAGCCAAGACATGGAAGCAAAAATAAGGTCCATAAACAGATGAATGGACAGAGAAGACGTGGTATATGGACAGAATGGAATATCAGTCACGAAAAACAATAAAAGAACGGCATAGGCAGCACCACAGATGAGCCTAGAGATAATCACGCAACGTGAAGTAAGTCAGAATGCGAAAGACAAATGTCCTATGATATCACTTACGTTATCTGAAAATTCATAAAAATGAACATATTTCCATAGAGAAAGACAATCTCAGATTGAGATTAAGACAAACTTATGGTTAAGCCAATGAAAAGGTGTGAGGAATGGATAAATTAGGATACTGGGGTTAACACACATATACTAATACATATAAAATATATAATCCCCAAAGACCTATGGAATAGCAAGTGTGGTCTACTCAACACTCTGTAATAACCGACATGGAAAAGGACCCAAAGATCAATAGATGTATGTATATGTGTAAATGAACAAGGTTCTGTACACCTAGAACAAAAGACCTTTTTCAATCAAATTTGCTTGACAAAAACTACAACTTAAAGACACAAACAAGAATTAAGGAGGCTAAAACTTATGGGGGTTTGTCCTGGCACATTCCACTCTAATCTGCAACCTCAAAGCACAACTTGCAGCAAGGTTCTGTTTCCCTAGCAAGCAGAGTTGGCAACGTAGAAATGCTGCCACCCTAAGGCCGTTTCCTCAAACAACAGCTTTAAATCTACTGCTAATGGCCAATAATATTCACAAGGACTGCAGGGCTGTAAATGACTCATGCCCTCAAAAACTATCCTGGGGTAGGGAATGGCCATAAAAATCCAAACGGGGCAAATTTTTCAAGAAGCCAATTTGAAGTTGGGAGTTTAGCTCAATCTTAAGAAAACATGAAAAGGACATTGATAAACGCAAAACATCGGGAATTACTAGACGCAGGCAAATCCAATCTACACAAAGGTATCACCTCACACCAGTCACAGTGACCATCAGCAAAAAGTCAACAAACGATAGATGTTGAAGAAGTTGTGGAGAATAGCGTAACCTCTCGGTCTAAGTGGGATGTAAACTGGTAACAGCCAATAATAGGAACAGAATGGCAGCGCGTTTAAAGGTAAAAACTGAGTCACCATATGATCCGGAAGGCCCACTCTTGGGCCTGTCACCTGTAAAAGCCCGAATCAAAACGACACGGGATGGAGAATCGTGTACTGCAGCAGTATTTACAATAGCCAAAACATGGAAGCAAACAAAATGTCCATCAACAGATAAATGGACAAAGAAGAAGTGGTATACGTACCGAATGGAATACTAGACTCAGGAAAAAAATTGAACAGTGCCGTTTGCAGGACTACAGATGAGCCTAGAAATAATCATATTAGGTTAAGTAAGTCAAAAGGGAATGACAAATATCCTATGATATCATTTATACCTGTTATCCTAAGATTGCTACCAATGAACATATTTCCACAGAAAAAGACACCCACAGACTTATAAAACAAACGACTGGTTAGCCAAAAGGAAAGTTGGGAGGATGGATAAATTAGGACTATGGGGCTAACATACATATACTGATGTACGTTAAATGTATATAAACATAAAACATATAAACTATATGAATTATAGAATCACCAATACATATAAAATATATAAAGACAAAACACCTACCAAATACCAAGGGAGGTCTACTCAACATTCTGTAAAACATACATGGTAACAGGATCCGAAGATGAACAGACATATGTAGGAATTATTGAGCAGATTCTGGACAGCCAGACAATCACAACACTCTAATCAAATTTACTCCAATAAGAAATAGAAATTAAATTTAAAAAACAAACAAAAGTAAGGAGACATAAACTTTTGGGGGCTTGTCCCAGCACATTCCCCTCTAATTTACAACCTCGGAATACTACGTCCAGGAAGACTTTGTGGCCCAAAAAACAAGAGTTGAGAACGTAATAATGCTGCGCCTTGTGGCTGTTTCCCACAACAGGAGCTTTAAACCCAGTGCTAATGGTTGCTTAATAGTCACAAGGATTGCAGGGCTGAAAATGACACCTGCCCTCAAAAAATGCCCCGGTGGAGGGAATAGGCAAGAAAATTCAACACATGACACATTTTTCAAGAAGTCAATATGAAGAGGGAAGTTGTACTCACTCTTTAAAAAAAGGAAAAGAAAAAAATGGACATGAATAAAGCTCAGTATAAGGAATTATTAGCCACATGCAAACCCAACCTCCAAAAAGGTTTCAGCTCACACCAGTCAAATGACCATCAGCAGAAAGTCTACAGACTATACATGCTGAAGGGGATTTAGAGAACTGTGGACCATCTAGCTGCTGGTGGGATGTAACTGGTAAGAGCACTAACGAAAACTGAATGGAGCTGCTTTAAAAGGTAAAAATTGAGCTACCATATGATGTGGCAGGGCACCTTTTGGGCCTGTAACCTAAGACCACCAGAATCGGAAAGACAGAGGCAGGCAAATGTGCACGGCAGCAATACTGAAATAGCCAAGATATGGAAGCAAAAAAAGGGTCCAAAAACAAATGAATGGACAAAGAAAAAGTGGTATACGGACAGAATGGAATAGTAACCTCGGTAAAAAAATGAACAATGCCATTTTGAGGAATACAGATGAGCCTACCAATAATCATATTAGGTTAAGTAAGTCAAAAGGGAATGACAAATATCCTATGATATCATTTATACATGTTATCCTAAGACTGCTACCAATGAACATATTTCCACCAAGAAAGACAACACACACTTATAAAACAAACTAATGGTTCACCAAAATGAAAGGTGGGAGGATGGATAAATTAGGATTATGGGGCTAACATACATATACTAATGTATGTTCAATGTATATAAACATATAATATATAAACTATATAATCACCAATACATATAAAATATATAATGAGAAAACACCTACCAAATACCAAGGGAGGTCTACTCAACATTCTGTGTGACATACATGGTAACAGGATCCGAAGATGAACAGACATATGTATGAATCATTGAGCAGATTCTGTACAGCCAGGCAATCACAACACTCTAATCAAAATTACTCCGATAAGAAATATAAAATAAATTTAAAAAAACAAACATTACTAAGGAGACATAAACTTCTGGGGGCTTGTCCCAGCACATTCCCCTCTAATTTACAACCTCGGAACACAACCTCCAGGAAGACTCTGTTACCCTAGTAACAAGAGGTGAGAACGTAATAATGCTGCCGCCTTGTGGCTGTTTCCCACAACAGCAGCTTTAAACCCAGTGCTAATGGTTGCTTAAGAGTCACAAGGACTGCAGGGCTGTAAATGACACCTGCCCACAAAAAATGCCCTGGGGTAGGGAATAGGCAAGGAAATTCAACACATGACAAATTTTTGAAGAAGGCAATATGAAGAGGGAAGTTGTACTCACTCTTTAAAAAAAAGGAAAAGAAAAAAAAAGGGCATGCCTAAAGCTCAGTATACGGAATTATTAGCCACATGCAAATCCAACCTCCAAAAAGGTTTCAGCTCACACCGGTGAAATGTCCATCAGCTAAAAGTCTACAGACTATAAATGCTGAAGGGGTTTTAGAGAACTCTGTACCTTCTAGCTGCTGGTGGGATGTAATTGGTAACAGCGCTAACGAACACTGAATGGAGCTGCTTTAAAAGGTAAAAATTGAGCTACCACATGATGCGGCAGGGCACCTTTTGGGCCTATAACCGAAGACCACCAGAATCGGAAAGACAGAGGCAGGCAAATGTGCACTGCAGCAATATTGAAATAGCCAAGACATGGAAGCAAAAATAAGGTCCATAAACAGATGAATGGACAGAGAAGACGTGGTATATGGACAGAATGGAATATCAGTCACGAAAAACAATAAAAGAACGGCATAGGCAGCACCACAGATGAGCCTAGAGATAATCACGCAACGTGAAGTAAGTCAGAATGCGAAAGACAAATGTCCTATGATATCACTTACGTTATCTGAAAATTCATAAAAATGAACATATTTCCATAGAGAAAGACAATCTCAGATTGAGATTAAGACAAACTTATGGTTAAGCCAATGAAAAGGTGTGAGGAATGGATAAATTAGGATACTGGGGTTAACACACATATACTAATACATATAAAATATATAATCCCCAAAGACCTATGGAATAGCAAGTGTGGTCTACTCAACACTCTGTAATAACCGACATGGAAAAGGACCCAAAGATCAATAGATGTATGTATATGTGTAAATGAACAAGGTTCTGTACACCTAGAACAAAAGACCTTTTTCAATCAAATTTGCTTGACAAAAACTACAACTTAAAGACACAAACAAGAATTAAGGAGGCTAAAACTTATGGGGGTTTGTCCTGGCACATTCCACTCTAATCTGCAACCTCAAAGCACAACTTGCAGCAAGGTTCTGTTTCCCTAGCAAGCAGAGTTGGCAACGTAGAAATGCTGCCACCCTAAGGCCGTTTCCTCAAACAACAGCTTTAAATCTACTGCTAATGGCCAATAATATTCACAAGGACTGCAGGGCTGTAAATGACTCATGCCCTCAAAAACTATCCTGGGGTAGGGAATGGCCATAAAAATCCAAACGGGGCAAATTTTTCAAGAAGCCAATTTGAAGTTGGGAGTTTAGCTCAATCTTAAGAAAACATGAAAAGGACATTGATAAACGCAAAACATCGGGAATTACTAGACGCAGGCAAATCCAATCTACACAAAGGTATCACCTCACACCAGTCACAGTGACCATCAGCAAAAAGTCAACAAACGATAGATGTTGAAGAAGTTGTGGAGAATAGCGTAACCTCTCGGTCTAAGTGGGATGTAAACTGGTAACAGCCAATAATAGGAACAGAATGGCAGCGCGTTTAAAGGTAAAAACTGAGTCACCATATGATCCGGAAGGCCCACTCTTGGGCCTGTCACCTGTAAAAGCCCGAATCAAAACGACACGGGATGGAGAATCGTGTACTGCAGCAGTATTTACAATAGCCAAAACATGGAAGCAAACAAAATGTCCATCAACAGATAAATGGACAAAGAAGAAGTGGTATACGTACCGAATGGAATACTAGACTCAGGAAAAAAATTGAACAGTGCCGTTTGCAGGACTACAGATGAGCCTAGAAATAATCATATTAGGTTAAGTAAGTCAAAAGGGAATGACAAATATCCTATGATATCATTTATACCTGTTATCCTAAGATTGCTACCAATGAACATATTTCCACAGAAAAAGACACCCACAGACTTATAAAACAAACGACTGGTTAGCCAAAAGGAAAGTTGGGAGGATGGATAAATTAGGACTATGGGGCTAACATACATATACTGATGTACGTTAAATGTATATAAACATAAAACATATAAACTATATGAATTATAGAATCACCAATACATATAAAATATATAAAGACAAAACACCTACCAAATACCAAGGGAGGTCTACTCAACATTCTGTAAAACATACATGGTAACAGGATCCGAAGATGAACAGACATATGTAGGAATTATTGAGCAGATTCTGGACAGCCAGACAATCACAACACTCTAATCAAATTTACTCCAATAAGAAATAGAAATTAAATTTAAAAAACAAACAAAAGTAAGGAGACATAAACTTTTGGGGGCTTGTCCCAGCACATTCCCCTCTAATTTACAACCTCGGAATACTACGTCCAGGAAGACTTTGTGGCCCAAAAAACAAGAGTTGAGAACGTAATAATGCTGCGCCTTGTGGCTGTTTCCCACAACAGGAGCTTTAAACCCAGTGCTAATGGTTGCTTAATAGTCACAAGGATTGCAGGGCTGAAAATGACACCTGCCCTCAAAAAATGCCCCGGTGGAGGGAATAGGCAAGAAAATTCAACACATGACACATTTTTCAAGAAGTCAATATGAAGAGGGAAGTTGTACTCACTCTTTAAAAAAAGGAAAAGAAAAAAATGGACATGAATAAAGCTCAGTATAAGGAATTATTAGCCACATGCAAACCCAACCTCCAAAAAGGTTTCAGCTCACACCAGTCAAATGACCATCAGCAGAAAGTCTACAGACTATACATGCTGAAGGGGATTTAGAGAACTGTGGACCATCTAGCTGCTGGTGGGATGTAACTGGTAAGAGCACTAACGAAAACTGAATGGAGCTGCTTTAAAAGGTAAAAATTGAGCTACCATATGATGCGGCAGGGCACCTTTTGGGCCTATAACCTAAGACCACCAGAATCGGAAAGACAGAGGCAGGCAAATGTGCACGGCAGCAATATTGAAATAGCCAAGATATGGAAGCAAAAAAAGGGTCCAAAAACAAATGAATGGACAAAGAAAAAGTGGTATACGGACAGAATGGAATAGTAACCTCGGTAAAAAAATGAACAATGCCATTTTGAGGAATACAGATGAACCTACCAATAATCATATTAGGTTAAGTAAGTCAAAAGGGAATGACAAATATCCTATGATATCATTTATACATGTTATCCTAAGACTGCTACCAATGAACATATTTCCACCAAGAAAGACAACACACACTTATAAAACAAACTAATGGTTCACCAAAATGAAAGGTGGGAGGATGGATAAATTAGGATTATGGGGCTAACATACATATACTAATGTATGTTCAATGTATATAAACATATAATATATAAACTATATAATCACCAATACATATAAAATATATAATGAGAAAACACCTACCAAATACCAAGGGAGGTCTACTCAACATTCTGTGTGACATACATGGTAACAGGATCCGAAGATGAACAGACATATGTATGAATCATTGAGCAGATTCTGTACAGCCAGGCAATCACAACACTCTAATCAAAATTACTCCGATAAGAAATATAAAATAAATTTAAAAAAACAAACATTACTAAGGAGACATAAACTTCTGGGGGCTTGTCCCAGCACATTCCCCTCTAATTTACAACCTCGGAACACAACCTCCAGGAAGACTCTGTTACCCTAGTAACAAGAGGTGAGAACGTAATAATGCTGCCGCCTTGTGGCTGTTTCCCACAACAGCAGCTTTAAACCCAGTGCTAATGGTTGCTTAAGAGTCACAAGGACTGCAGGGCTGTAAATGACACCTGCCCACAAAAAATGCCCTGGGGTAGGGAATAGGCAAGGAAATTCAACACATGACAAATTTTTGAAGAAGGCAATATGAAGAGGGAAGTTGTACTCACTCTTTAAAAAAAAGGAAAAGAAAAAAAAAGGGCATGCCTAAAGCTCAGTATACGGAATTATTAGCCACATGCAAATCCAACCTCCAAAAAGATTTCAGCTCACACCAGTGAAATGTCCATCAGCTAAAAGTCTACAAACTATAAATGCTGAAGGGGTTTTAGAGAACTCTGTACCTTCTAGCTGCTGGTGGGATGTAATTGGTAACAGCGCTAACGAACACTGAATGGAGCTGCTTTAAAAGGTAAAAATTGAGCTACCACATGATGCGGCAGGGCACCTTTTGGGCCTATAACCGAAGACCACCAGAATCGGAAAGACAGAGGCAGGCAAATGTGCACTGCAGCAATATTGAAATAGCCAAGACATGGAAGCAAAAATAAGGTCCATAAACAGATGAATGGACAGAGATGACGTGGTATATGGACAGAATGGAATATCAGTCACGAAAAACAATAAAAGAACGGCATAGGCAGCACCACAGATGAGCCTAGAGATAATCACGCAATGTGAAGTAAGTCAGAATGCGAAAGACAAATGTCCTATGATATCACTTACGTTATCTGAAAATTCATAAAAATGAACATATTTCCATAGAGAAAGACAATCTCAGATTGAGATTAAGACAAACTTATGGTTAAGCCAATGAAAAGGTGTGAGGAATGGATAAATTAGGATACTGGGGTTAACACACATATACTAATACATATAAAATATATAATCCCCAAAGACCTATGGAATAGCAAGTGTGGTCTACTCAACACTCTGTAATAACCGACATGGAAAAGGACCCAAAGATCAATAGATGTATGTATATGTGTAAATGAACAAGGTTCTGTACACCTAGAACAAAAGACCTTTTTCAATCAAATTTGCTTGATAAAAACTACAACTTAAAGACACAAACAAGAATTAAGGAGGCTAAAACTTATGGGGGTTTGTCCTGGCACATTCCACTCTAATCTGCAACCTCAAAGCACAACTTGCAGCAAGGTTCTGTTTCCCTAGCAAGCAGAGTTGGCAACGTAGAAATGCTGCCACCCTAAGGCCGTTTCCTCAAACAACAGCTTTAAATCTACTGCTAATGGTCAATAATATTCACAAGGACTGCAGGGCTGTAAATGACTCATGCCCTCAAAAACTATCCTGGGGTAGGGAATGGCCATAAAAATCCAAACGGGGCAAATTTTTCAAGAAGCCAATTTGAAGTTGGGAGTTTAGCTCAATCTTAAGAAAACATGAAAAGGACATTGATAAACGCAAAACATCGGGAATTACTAGACGCAGGCAAATCCAATCTACACAAAGGTATCACCTCACACCAGTCACAGTGACCATCAGCAAAAAGTCAACAAACGATAGATGTTGAAGAAGTTGTGGAGAATAGCGTAACCTCTCGGTCTAAGTGGGATGTAAACTGGTAACAGCCAATAATAGGAACAGAATGGCAGCGCGTTTAAAGGTAAAAATTGAGTCACCATATGATCCGGAAGGCCCACTCTTGGGCCTGTCACCTGTAAAAGCCCGAATCAAAACGACACGGGATGGAGAATCGTGTACTGCAGCAGTATTTACAATAGCCAAAACATGGAAGCAAACAAAATGTCCATCAACAGATAAATGGACAAAGAAGAAGTGGTATACGTACCGAATGGAATACTAGACTCAGGAAAAAAATGAACAGTGCCGTTTTCAGGACTACAGATGAGCCTAGAAATAATCATATTAGGTTAAGTAAGTCAAAAGGGAATGACAAATATCCTATGATATCATTTATACCTGTTATCCTAAGATTGCTACCAATGAACATATTTCCACAGAAAAAGACACCCACAGACTTATAAAACAAACGACTGGTTAGCCAAAATGAAAGTTGGGAGGATGGATAAATTAGGACTATGGGGCTAACATACATATACTGATGTACGTTAAATGTATATAAACATAAAACATATAAACTATATGAATTATAGAATCACCAATACATATAAAATATATAAAGACAAAACACCTACCAAATACCAAGGGAGGTCTACTCAACATTCTGTAAAACATACATGGTAACAGGATCCGAAGATGAACAGACATATGTAGGAATTATTGAGCAGATTCTGGACAGCCAGACAATCACAACACTCTAATCAAATTTACTCCAATAAGAAATAGAAATTAAATTTAAAAAACAAACAAAAGTAAGGAGACATAAACTTTTGGGGGCTTGTCCCAGCACATTCCCCTCTAATTTACAACCTCGGAATACTACGTCCAGGAAGACTTTGTGGCCCAAAAAACAAGAGTTGAGAACGTAATAATGCTGCGCCTTGTGGCTGTTTCCCACAACAGGAGCTTTAAACCCAGTGCTAATGGTTGCTTAATAGTCACAAGGATTGCAGGGCTGAAAATGACACCTGCCCTCAAAAAATGCCCCGGTGGAGGGAATAGGCAAGAAAATTCAACACATGACACATTTTTCAAGAAGTCAATATGAAGAGGGAAGTTGTACTCACTCTTTAAAAAAAGGAAAAGAAAAAAATGGACATGAATAAAGCTCAGTATAAGGAATTATTAGCCACATGCAAACCCAACCTCCAAAAAGGTTTCAGCTCACACCAGTCAAATGACCATCAGCAGAAAGTCTACAGACTATACATGCTGAAGGGGATTTAGAGAACTGTGGACCATCTAGCTGCTGGTGGGATGTAACTGGTAAGAGCACTAACGAAAACTGAATGGAGCTGCTTTAAAAGGTAAAAATTGAGCTACCATATGATGCGGCAGGGCACCTTTTGGGCCTATAACCTAAGACCACCAGAATCGGAAAGACAGAGGCAGGCAAATGTGCACGGCAGCAATATTGAAATAGCCAAGATATGGAAGCAAAAAAAGGGTCCAAAAACAAATGAATGGACAAAGAAAAAGTGGTATACGGACAGAATGGAATAGTAACCTCGGTAAAAAAATGAACAATGCCATTTTGAGGAATACAGATGAGCCTACCAATAATCATATTAGGTTAAGTAAGTCAAAAGGGAATGACAAATATCCTATGATATCATTTATACATGTTATCCTAAGACTGCTACCAATGAACATATTTCCACCAAGAAAGACAACACACACTTATAAAACAAACTAATGGTTCACCAAAATGAAAGGTGGGAGGATGGATAAATTAGGATTATGGGGCTAACATACATATACTAATGTATGTTCAATGTATATAAACATATAATATATAAACTATATAATCACCAATACATATAAAATATATAATGAGAAAACACCTACCAAATACCAAGGGAGGTCTACTCAACATTCTGTGTGACACACATGGTAACAGGATCCGAAGATGAACAGACATATGTATGAATCATTGAGCAGATTCTGTACAGCCAGGCAATCACAACACTCTAATCAAAATTACTCCGATAAGAAATATAAAATAAATTTAAAAAAACAAACATTACTAAGGAGACATAAACTTCTGGGGGCTTGTCCCAGCACATTCCCCTCTAATTTACAACCTCGGAACACAACCTCCAGGAAGACTCTGTTACCCTAGTAACAAGAGGTGAGAACGTAATAATGCTGCCGCCTTGTGGCTGTTTCCCACAACAGCAGCTTTAAACCCAGTGCTAATGGTTGCTTAAGAGTCACAAGGACTGCAGGGCTGTAAATGACACCTGCCCACAAAAAATGCCCTGGGGTAGGGAATAGGCAAGGAAATTCAACACATGACAAATTTTTGAAGAAGGCAATATGAAGAGGGAAGTTGTACTCACTCTTTAAAAAAAAGGAAAAGAAAAAAAAAGGGCATGCCTAAAGCTCAGTATACGGAATTATTAGCCACATGCAAATCCAACCTCCAAAAAGATTTCAGCTCACACCAGTGAAATGTCCATCAGCTAAAAGTCTACAAACTATAAATGCTGAAGGGGTTTTAGAGAACTCTGTACCTTCTAGCTGCTGGTGGGATGTAATTGGTAACAGCGCTAACGAACACTGAATGGAGCTGCTTTAAAAGGTAAAAATTGAGCTACCACATGATGCGGCAGGGCACCTTTTGGGCCTATAACCGAAGACCACCAGAATCGGAAAGACAGAGGCAGGCAAATGTGCACTGCAGCAATATTGAAATAGCCAAGACATGGAAGCAAAAATAAGGTCCATAAACAGATGAATGGACAGAGATGACGGGGTATATGGACAGAATGGAATATCAGTCACGAAAAACAATAAAAGAACGGCATAGGCAGCACCACAGATGAGCCTAGAGATAATCACGCAATGTGAAGTAAGTCAGAATGCGAAAGACAAATGTCCTATGATATCACTTACGTTATCTGAAAATTCATAAAAATGAACATATTTCCATAGAGAAAGACAATCTCAGATTGAGATTAAGACAAACTTATGGTTAAGCCAATGAAAAGGTGTGAGGAATGGATAAATTAGGATACTGGGGTTAACACACATATACTAATACATATAAAATATATAATCCCCAAAGACCTATGGAATAGCAAGTGTGGTCTACTCAACACTCTGTAATAACCGACATGGAAAAGGACCCAAAGATCAATAGATGTATGTATATGTGTAAATGAACAAGGTTCTGTACACCTAGAACAAAAGACCTTTTTCAATCAAATTTGCTTGATAAAAACTACAACTTAAAGACACAAACAAGAATTAAGGAGGCTAAAACTTATGGGGGTTTGTCCTGGCACATTCCACTCTAATCTGCAACCTCAAAGCACAACTTGCAGCAAGGTTCTGTTTCCCTAGCAAGCAGAGTTGGCAACGTAGAAATGCTGCCACCCTAAGGCCGTTTCCTCAAACAACAGCTTTAAATCTACTGCTAATGGTCAATAATATTCACAAGGACTGCAGGGCTGTAAATGACTCATGCCCTCAAAAACTATCCTGGGGTAGGGAATGGCCATAAAAATCCAAACGGGGCAAATTTTTCAAGAAGCCAATTTGAAGTTGGGAGTTTAGCTCAATCTTAAGAAAACATGAAAAGGACATTGATAAACGCAAAACATCGGGAATTACTAGACGCAGGCAAATCCAATCTACACAAAGGTATCACCTCACACCAGTCACAGTGACCATCAGCAAAAAGTCAACAAACGATAGATGTTGAAGAAGTTGTGGAGAATAGCGTAACCTCTCGGTCTAAGTGGGATGTAAACTGGTAACAGCCAATAATAGGAACAGAATGGCAGCGCGTTTAAAGGTAAAAATTGAGTCACCATATGATCCGGAAGGCCCACTCTTGGGCCTGTCACCTGTAAAAGCCCGAATCAAAACGACACGGGATGGAGAATCGTGTACTGCAGCAGTATTTACAATAGCCAAAACATGGAAGCAAACAAAATGTCCATCAACAGATAAATGGACAAAGAAGAAGTGGTATACGTACCGAATGGAATACTAGACTCAGGAAAAAAATGAACAGTGTCGTTTTCAGGACTACAGATGAGCCTAGAAATAATCATATTAGGTTAAGTAAGTCAAAAGGGAATGACAAATATCCTATGATATCATTTATACCTGTTATCCTAAGATTGCTACCAATGAACATATTTCCACAGAAAAAGACACCCACAGACTTATAAAACAAACGACTGGTTAGCCAAAATGAAAGTTGGGAGGATGGATAAATTAGGACTATGGGGCTAACATACATATACTGATGTACGTTAAATGTATATAAACATAAAACATATAAACTATATGAATTATAGAATCACCAATACATATAAAATATATAAAGACAAAACACCTACCAAATACCAAGGGAGGTCTACTCAACATTCTGTAAAACATACATGGTAACAGGATCCGAAGATGAACAGACATATGTAGGAATTATTGAGCAGATTCTGGACAGCCAGACAATCACAACACTCTAATCAAATTTACTCCAATAAGAAATAGAAATTAAATTTAAAAAACAAACAAAAGTAAGGAGACATAAACTTTTGGGGGCTTGTCCCAGCACATTCCCCTCTAATTTACAACCTCGGAATACTACGTCCAGGAAGACTTTGTGGCCCAAAAAACAAGAGTTGAGAACGTAATAATGCTGCGCCTTGTGGCTGTTTCCCACAACAGGAGCTTTAAACCCAGTGCTAATGGTTGCTTAATAGTCACAAGGATTGCAGGGCTGAAAATGACACCTGCCCTCAAAAAATGCCCCGGTGGAGGGAATAGGCAAGAAAATTCAACACATGACACATTTTTCAAGAAGTCAATATGAAGAGGGAAGTTGTACTCACTCTTTAAAAAAAGGAAAAGAAAAAAATGGACATGAATAAAGCTCAGTATAAGGAATTATTAGCCACATGCAAACCCAACCTCCAAAAAGGTTTCAGCTCACACCAGTCAAATGACCATCAGCAGAAAGTCTACAGACTATACATGCTGAAGGGGATTTAGAGAACTGTGGACCATCTAGCTGCTGGTGGGATGTAACTGGTAAGAGCACTAACGAAAACTGAATGGAGCTGCTTTAAAAGGTAAAAATTGAGCTACCATATGATGCGGCAGGGCACCTTTTGGGCCTATAACCTAAGACCACCAGAATCGGAAAGACAGAGGCAGGCAAATGTGCACGGCAGCAATATTGAAATAGCCAAGATATGGAAGCAAAAAAAGGGTCCAAAAACAAATGAATGGACAAAGAAAAAGTGGTATACGGACAGAATGGAATAGTAACCTCGGTAAAAAAATGAACAATGCCATTTTGAGGAATACAGATGAGCCTACCAATAATCATATTAGGTTAAGTAAGTCAAAAGGGAATGACAAATATCCTATGATATCATTTATACATGTTATCCTAAGACTGCTACCAATGAACATATTTCCACCAAGAAAGACAACACACACTTATAAAACAAACTAATGGTTCACCAAAATGAAAGGTGGGAGGATGGATAAATTAGGATTATGGGGCTAACATACATATACTAATGTATGTTCAATGTATATAAACATATAATATATAAACTATATAATCACCAATACATATAAAATATATAATGAGAAAACACCTACCAAATACCAAGGGAGGTCTACTCAACATTCTGTGTGACACACATGGTAACAGGATCCGAAGATGAACAGACATATGTATGAATCATTGAGCAGATTCTGTACAGCCAGGCAATCACAACACTCTAATCAAAATTACTCCGATAAGAAATATAAAATAAATTTAAAAAAACAAACATTACTAAGGAGACATAAACTTCTGGGGGCTTGTCCCAGCACATTCCCCTCTAATTTACAACCTCGGAACACAACCTCCAGGAAGACTCTGTTACCCTAGTAACAAGAGGTGAGAACGTAATAATGCTGCCGCCTTGTGGCTGTTTCCCACAACAGCAGCTTTAAACCCAGTGCTAATGGTTGCTTAAGAGTCACAAGGACTGCAGGGCTGTAAATGACACCTGCCCACAAAAAATGCCCTGGGGTAGGGAATAGGCAAGGAAATTCAACACATGACAAATTTTTGAAGAAGGCAATATGAAGAGGGAAGTTGTACTCACTCTTTAAAAAAAAGGAAAAGAAAAAAAAAGGGCATGCCTAAAGCTCAGTATACGGAATTATTAGCCACATGCAAATCCAACCTCCAAAAAGATTTCAGCTCACACCGGTGAAATGTCCATCAGCTAAAAGTCTACAAACTATAAATGCTGAAGGGGTTTTAGAGAACTCTGTACCTTCTAGCTGCTGGTGGGATGTAATTGGTAACAGCGCTAACGAACACTGAATGGAGCTGCTTTAAAAGGTAAAAATTGAGCTACCACATGATGCGGCAGGGCACCTTTTGGGCCTATAACCGAAGACCACCAGAATCGGAAAGACAGAGGCAGGCAAATGTGCACTGCAGCAATATTGAAATAGCCAAGACATGGAAGCAAAAATAAGGTCCATAAACAGATGAATGGACAGAGAAGACGTGGTATATGGACAGAATGGAATATCAGTCACGAAAAACAATAAAAGAACGGCATAGGCAGCACCACAGATGAGCCTAGAGATAATCACGCAACGTGAAGTAAGTCAGAATGCGAAAGACAAATGTCCTATGATATCACTTACGTTATCTGAAAATTCATAAAAATGAACATATTTCCATAGAGAAAGACAATCTCAGATTGAGATTAAGACAAACTTATGGTTAAGCCAATGAAAAGGTGTGAGGAATGGATAAATTAGGATACTGGGGTTAACACACATATACTAATACATATAAAATATATAATCCCCAAAGACCTATGGAATAGCAAGTGTGGTCTACTCAACACTCTGTAATAACCGACATGGAAAAGGACCCAAAGATCAATAGATGTATGTATATGTGTAAATGAACAAGGTTCTGTACACCTAGAACAAAAGACCTTTTTCAATCAAATTTGCTTGATAAAAACTACAACTTAAAGACACAAACAAGAATTAAGGAGGCTAAAACTTATGGGGGTTTGTCCTGGCACATTCCACTCTAATCTGCAACCTCAAAGCACAACTTGCAGCAAGGTTCTGTTTCCCTAGCAAGCAGAGTTGGCAACGTAGAAATGCTGCCACCCTAAGGCCGTTTCCTCAAACAACAGCTTTAAATCTACTGCTAATGGTCAATAATATTCACAAGGACTGCAGGGCTGTAAATGACTCATGCCCTCAAAAACTATCCTGGGGTAGGGAATGGCCATAAAAATCCAAACGGGGCAAATTTTTCAAGAAGCCAATTTGAAGTTGGGAGTTTAGCTCAATCTTAAGAAAACATGAAAAGGACATTGATAAACGCAAAACATCGGGAATTACTAGACGCAGGCAAATCCAATCTACACAAAGGTATCACCTCACACCAGTCACAGTGACCATCAGCAAAAAGTCAACAAACGATAGATGTTGAAGAAGTTGTGGAGAATAGCGTAACCTCTCGGTCTAAGTGGGATGTAAACTGGTAACAGCCAATAATAGGAACAGAATGGCAGCGCGTTTAAAGGTAAAAATTGAGTCACCATATGATCCGGAAGGCCCACTCTTGGGCCTGTCACCTGTAAAAGCCCGAATCAAAACGACACGGGATGGAGAATCGTGTACTGCAGCAGTATTTACAATAGCCAAAACATGGAAGCAAACAAAATGTCCATCAACAGATAAATGGACAAAGAAGAAGTGGTATACGTACCGAATGGAATACTAGACTCAGGAAAAAAATGAACAGTGCCGTTTGCAGGACTACAGATGAGCCTAGAAATAATCATATTAGGTTAAGTAAGTCAAAAGGGAATGACAAATATCCTATGATATCATTTATACCTGTTATCCTAAGATTGCTACCAATGAACATATTTCCACAGAAAAAGACACCCACAGACTTATAAAACAAACGACTGGTTAGCCAAAAGGAAAGTTGGGAGGATGGATAAATTAGGACTATGGGGCTAACATACATATACTGATGTACGTTAAATGTATATAAACATAAAACATATAAACTATATGAATTATAGAATCACCAATACATATAAAATATATAAAGACAAAACACCTACCAAATACCAAGGGAGGTCTACTCAACATTCTGTAAAACATACATGGTAACAGGATCCGAAGATGAACAGACATATGTAGGAATTATTGAGCAGATTCTGGACAGCCAGACAATCACAACACTCTAATCAAATTTACTCCAATAAGAAATAGAAATTAAATTTAAAAAACAAACAAAAGTAAGGAGACATAAACTTTTGGGGGCTTGTCCCAGCACATTCCCCTCTAATTTACAACCTCGGAATACTACGTCCAGGAAGACTTTGTGGCCCAAAAAACAAGAGTTGAGAACGTAATAATGCTGCGCCTTGTGGCTGTTTCCCACAACAGGAGCTTTAAACCCAGTGCTAATGGTTGCTTAATAGTCACAAGGATTGCAGGGCTGAAAATGACACCTGCCCTCAAAAAATGCCCCGGTGGAGGGAATAGGCAAGAAAATTCAACACATGACACATTTTTCAAGAAGTCAATATGAAGAGGGAAGTTGTACTCACTCTTTAAAAAAAGGAAAAGAAAAAAATGGACATGAATAAAGCTCAGTATAAGGAATTATTAGCCACATGCAAACCCAACCTCCAAAAAGGTTTCAGCTCACACCAGTCAAATGACCATCAGCAGAAAGTCTACAGACTATACATGCTGAAGGGGATTTAGAGAACTGTGGACCATCTAGCTGCTGGTGGGATGTAACTGGTAAGAGCACTAACGAAAACTGAATGGAGCTGCTTTAAAAGGTAAAAATTGAGCTACCATATGATGCGGCAGGGCACCTTTTGGGCCTATAACCTAAGACCACCAGAATCGGAAAGACAGAGGCAGGCAAATGTGCACGGCAGCAATATTGAAATAGCCAAGATATGGAAGCAAAAAAAGGGTCCAAAAACAAATGAATGGACAAAGAAAAAGTGGTATACGGACAGAATGGAATAGTAACCTCGGTAAAAAAATGAACAATGCCATTTTGAGGAATACAGATGAGCCTACCAATAATCATATTAGGTTAAGTAAGTCAAAAGGGAATGACAAATATCCTATGATATCATTTATACATGTTATCCTAAGACTGCTACCAATGAACATATTTCCACCAAGAAAGACAACACACACTTATAAAACAAACTAATGGTTCACCAAAATGAAAGGTGGGAGGATGGATAAATTAGGATTATGGGGCTAACATACATATACTAATGTATGTTCAATGTATATAAACATATAATATATAAACTATATAATCACCAATACATATAAAATATATAATGAGAAAACACCTACCAAATACCAAGGGAGGTCTACTCAACATTCTGTGTGACATACATGGTAACAGGATCCGAAGATGAACAGACATATGTATGAATCATTGAGCAGATTCTGTACAGCCAGGCAATCACAACACTCTAATCAAAATTACTCCGATAAGAAATATAAAATAAATTTAAAAAAACAAACATTACTAAGGAGACATAAACTTCTGGGGGCTTGTCCCAGCACATTCCCCTCTAATTTACAACCTCGGAACACAACCTCCAGGAAGACTCTGTTACCCTAGTAACAAGAGGTGAGAACGTAATAATGCTGCCGCCTTGTGGCTGTTTCCCACAACAGCAGCTTTAAACCCAGTGCTAATGGTTGCTTAAGAGTCACAAGGACTGCAGGGCTGTAAATGACACCTGCCCACAAAAAATGCCCTGGGGTAGGGAATAGGCAAGGAAATTCAACACATGACAAATTTTTGAAGAAGGCAATATGAAGAGGGAAGTTGTACTCACTCTTTAAAAAAAAGGAAAAGAAAAAAAAAGGGCATGCCTAAAGCTCAGTATACGGAATTATTAGCCACATGCAAATCCAACCTCCAAAAAGATTTCAGCTCACACCGGTGAAATGTCCATCAGCTAAAAGTCTACAAACTATAAATGCTGAAGGGGTTTTAGAGAACTCTGTACCTTCTAGCTGCTGGTGGGATGTAATTGGTAACAGCGCTAACGAACACTGAATGGAGCTGCTTTAAAAGGTAAAAATTGAGCTACCACATGATGCGGCAGGGCACCTTTTGGGCCTATAACCGAAGACCACCAGAATCGGAAAGACAGAGGCAGGCAAATGTGCACTGCAGCAATATTGAAATAGCCAAGACATGGAAGCAAAAATAAGGTCCATAAACAGATGAATGGACAGAGAAGACGTGGTATATGGACAGAATGGAATATCAGTCACGAAAAACAATAAAAGAACGGCATAGGCAGCACCACAGATGAGCCTAGAGATAATCACGCAACGTGAAGTAAGTCAGAATGCGAAAGACAAATGTCCTATGATATCACTTACGTTATCTGAAAATTCATAAAAATGAACATATTTCCATAGAGAAAGACAATCTCAGATTGAGATTAAGACAAACTTATGGTTAAGCCAATGAAAAGGTGTGAGGAATGGATAAATTAGGATACTGGGGTTAACACACATATACTAATACATATAAAATATATAATCCCCAAAGACCTATGGAATAGCAAGTGTGGTCTACTCAACACTCTGTAATAACCGACATGGAAAAGGACCCAAAGATCAATAGATGTATGTATATGTGTAAATGAACAAGGTTCTGTACACCTAGAACAAAAGACCTTTTTCAATCAAATTTGCTTGATAAAAACTACAACTTAAAGACACAAACAAGAATTAAGGAGGCTAAAACTTATGGGGGTTTGTCCTGGCACATTCCACTCTAATCTGCAACCTCAAAGCACAACTTGCAGCAAGGTTCTGTTTCCCTAGCAAGCAGAGTTGGCAACGTAGAAATGCTGCCACCCTAAGGCCGTTTCCTCAAACAACAGCTTTAAATCTACTGCTAATGGCCAATAATATTCACAAGGACTGCAGGGCTGTAAATGACTCATGCCCTCAAAAACTATCCTGGGGTAGGGAATGGCCATAAAAATCCAAACGGGGCAAATTTTTCAAGAAGCCAATTTGAAGTTGGGAGTTTAGCTCAATCTTAAGAAAACATGAAAAGGACATTGATAAACGCAAAACATCGGGAATTACTAGACGCAGGCAAATCCAATCTACACAAAGGTATCACCTCACACCAGTCACAGTGACCATCAGCAAAAAGTCAACAAACGATAGATGTTGAAGAAGTTGTGGAGAATAGCGTAACCTCTCGGTCTAAGTGGGATGTAAACTGGTAACAGCCAATAATAGGAACAGAATGGCAGCGCGTTTAAAGGTAAAAATTGAGTCACCATATGATCCGGAAGGCCCACTCTTGGGCCTGTCACCTGTAAAAGCCCGAATCAAAACGACACGGGATGGAGAATCGTGTACTGCAGAAGTATTTACAGTAGCCAAAACATGGAAGCAAACAAAATGTCCATCAACAGATAAATGGACAAAGAAGAAGTGGTATACGTACCGAATGGAATACTAGACTCAGGAAAAAAATGAACAGTGCCGTTTTCAGGACTACAGATGAGCCTAGAAATAATCATATTAGGTTAAGTAAGTCAAAAGGGAATGACAAATATCCTATGATATCATTTATACCTGTTATCCTAAGATTGCTACCAATGAACATATTTCCACAGAAAAAGACACCCACAGACTTATAAAACAAACGAATGGTTAGCCAAAAGGAAAGTTGGGAGGATGGATAAATTAGGACTATGGGGCTAACATACATATACTGATGTACGTTAAATGTATATAAACATAAAACATATAAACTATATGAATTATAGAATCACCAATACATATAAAATATATAAAGACAAAACACCTACCAAATACCAAGGGAGGTCTACTCAACATTCTGTAAAACATACATGGTAACAGGATCCGAAGATGAACAGACATATGTAGGAATTATTGAGCAGATTCTGGACAGCCAGACAATCACAACACTCTAATCAAATTTACTCCAATAAGAAATAGAAATTAAATTTAAAAAACAAACAAAAGTAAGGAGACATAAACTTTTGGGGGCTTGTCCCAGCACATTCCCCTCTAATTTACAACCTCGGAATACTACGTCCAGGAAGACTTTGTGGCCCAAAAAACAAGAGTTGAGAACGTAATAATGCTGCGCCTTGTGGCTGTTTCCCACAACAGGAGCTTTAAACCCAGTGCTAATGGTTGCTTAAGAGTCACAAGGACTGCAGGGCTGTAAATGACACCTGCCCACAAAAAATGCCCTGGGGTAGGGAATAGGCAAGGAAATTCAACACATGACAAATTTTTGAAGAAGGCAATATGAAGAGGGAAGTTGTACTCACTCTTTAAAAAAAAGGAAAAGAAAAAAAAAGGGCATGCCTAAAGCTCAGTATACGGAATTATTAGCCACATGCAAATCCAACCTCCAAAAAGATTTCAGCTCACACCGGTGAAATGTCCATCAGCTAAAAGTCTACAAACTATAAATGCTGAAGGGGTTTTAGAGAACTCTGTACCTTCTAGCTGCTGGTGGGATGTAATTGGTAACAGCGCTAACGAAGACTGAATGGAGCTGCTTTAAAAGGTAAAAATTGAGCTACCACATGATGCGGCAGGGCACCTTTTGGGCCTATAACCGAAGACCACCAGAATCGGAAAGACAGAGGCAGGCAAATGTGCACGGCAGCAATATTGAAATAGCCAAGATATGGAAGCAAAAAAAGGGTCCAAAAACAAATGAATGGACAAAGAAAAAGTGGTATACGGACAGAATGGAATAGTAACCTCGGTAAAAAAATGAACAATGCCATTTTGAGGAATACAGATGAGCCTACCAATAATCATATTAGGTTAAGTAAGTCAAAAGGGAATGACAAATATCCTATGATATCATTTATACATGTTATCCTAAGACTGCTACCAATGAACATATTTCCACCAAGAAAGACAACACACACTTATAAAACAAACTAATGGTTCACCAAAATGAAAGGTGGGAGGATGGATAAATTAGGATTATGGGGCTAACATACATATACTAATGTATGTTCAATGTATATAAACATATAATATATAAACTATATAATCACCAATACATATAAAATATATAATGAGAAAACACCTACCAAATACCAAGGGAGGTCTACTCAACATTCTGTGTGACATACATGGTAACAGGATCCGAAGATGAACAGACATATGTATGAATCATTGAGCAGATTCTGTACAGCCAGGCAATCACAACACTCTAATCAAAATTACTCCGATAAGAAATATAAAATAAATTTAAAAAAACAAACATTACTAAGGAGACATAAACTTCTGGGGGCTTGTCCCAGCACATTCCCCTCTAATTTACAACCTCGGAACACAACCTCCAGGAAGACTCTGTTACCCTAGTAACAAGAGGTGAGAACGTAATAATGCTGCCGCCTTGTGGCTGTTTCCCACAACAGCAGCTTTAAACCCAGTGCTAATGGTTGCTTAAGAGTCACAAGGACTGCAGGGCTGTAAATGACACCTGCCCACAAAAAATGCCCTGGGGTAGGGAATAGGCAAGGAAATTCAACACATGACAAATTTTTGAAGAAGGCAATATGAAGAGGGAAGTTGTACTCACTCTTTAAAAAAAAGGAAAAGAAAAAAAAAGGGCATGCCTAAAGCTCAGTATACGGAATTATTAGCCACATGCAAATCCAACCTCCAAAAAGGTTTCAGCTCACACCGGTGAAATGTCCATCAGCTAAAAGTCTACAGACTATAAATGCTGAAGGGGTTTTAGAGAACTCTGTACCTTCTAGCTGCTGGTGGGATGTAATTGGTAACAGCGCTAACGAACACTGAATGGAGCTGCTTTAAAAGGTAAAAATTGAGCTACCACATGATGCGGCAGGGCACCTTTTGGGCCTATAACCGAAGACCACCAGAATCGGAAAGACAGAGGCAGGCAAATGTGCACTGCAGCAATATTGAAATAGCCAAGACATGGAAGCAAAAATAAGGTCCATAAACAGATGAATGGACAGAGAAGACGTGGTATATGGACAGAATGGAATATCAGTCACGAAAAACAATAAAAGAACGGCATAGGCAGCACCACAGATGAGCCTAGAGATAATCACGCAACGTGAAGTAAGTCAGAATGCGAAAGACAAATGTCCTATGATATCACTTACGTTATCTGAAAATTCATAAAAATGAACATATTTCCATAGAGAAAGACAATCTCAGATTGAGATTAAGACAAACTTATGGTTAAGCCAATGAAAAGGTGTGAGGAATGGATAAATTAGGATACTGGGGTTAACACACATATACTAATACATATAAAATATATAATCCCCAAAGACCTATGGAATAGCAAGTGTGGTCTACTCAACACTCTGTAATAACCGACATGGAAAAGGACCCAAAGATCAATAGATGTATGTATATGTGTAAATGAACAAGGTTCTGTACACCTAGAACAAAAGACCTTTTTCAATCAAATTTGCTTGATAAAAACTACAACTTAAAGACACAAACAAGAATTAAGGAGGCTAAAACTTATGGGGGTTTGTCCTGGCACATTCCACTCTAATCTGCAACCTCAAAGCACAACTTGCAGCAAGGTTCTGTTTCCCTAGCAAGCAGAGTTGGCAACGTAGAAATGCTGCCACCCTAAGGCCGTTTCCTCAAACAACAGCTTTAAATCTACTGCTAATGGTCAATAATATTCACAAGGACTGCAGGGCTGTAAATGACTCATGCCCTCAAAAACTATCCTGGGGTAGGGAATGGCCATAAAAATCCAAACGGGGCAAATTTTTCAAGAAGCCAATTTGAAGTTGGGAGTTTAGCTCAATCTTAAGAAAACATGAAAAGGACATTGATAAACGCAAAACATCGGGAATTACTAGACGCAGGCAAATCCAATCTACACAAAGCTATCACCTCACACCAGTCACAGTGACCATCAGCAAAAAGTCAACAAACGATAGATGTTGAAGAAGTTGTGGAGAATAGCGTAACCTCTCGGTCTAAGTGGGATGTAAACTGGTAACAGCCAATAATAGGAACAGAATGGCAGCGCGTTTAAAGGTAAAAATTGAGTCACCATATGATCCGGAAGGCCCACTCTTGGGCCTGTCACCTGTAAAAGCCCGAATCAAAACGACACGGGATGGAGAATCGTGTACTGCAGCAGTATTTACAATAGCCAAAACATGGAAGCAAACAAAATGTCCATCAACAGATAAATGGACAAAGAAGAAGTGGTATACGTACCGAATGGAATACTAGACTCAGGAAAAAAATGAACAGTGCCGTTTTCAGGACTACAGATGAGCCTAGAAATAATCATATTAGGTTAAGTAAGTCAAAAGGGAATGACAAATATCCTATGATATCATTTATACCTGTTATCCTAAGATTGCTACCAATGAACATATTTCCACAGAAAAAGACACCCACAGACTTATAAAACAAACGACTGGTTAGCCAAAATGAAAGTTGGGAGGATGGATAAATTAGGACTATGGGGCTAACATACATATACTGATGTACGTTAAATGTATATAAACATAAAACATATAAACTATATGAATTATAGAATCACCAATACATATAAAATATATAAAGACAAAACACCTACCAAATACCAAGGGAGGTCTACTCAACATTCTGTAAAACATACATGGTAACAGGATCCGAAGATGAACAGACATATGTAGGAATTATTGAGCAGATTCTGGACAGCCAGACAATCACAACACTCTAATCAAATTTACTCCAATAAGAAATAGAAATTAAATTTAAAAAACAAACAAAAGTAAGGAGACATAAACTTTTGGGGGCTTGTCCCAGCACATTCCCCTCTAATTTACAACCTCGGAATACTACGTCCAGGAAGACTTTGTGGCCCAAAAAACAAGAGTTGAGAACGTAATAATGCTGCGCCTTGTGGCTGTTTCCCACAACAGGAGCTTTAAACCCAGTGCTAATGGTTGCTTAATAGTCACAAGGATTGCAGGGCTGAAAATGACACCTGCCCTCAAAAAATGCCCCGGTGGAGGGAATAGGCAAGAAAATTCAACACATGACACATTTTTCAAGAAGTCAATATGAAGAGGGAAGTTGTACTCACTCTTTAAAAAAAGGAAAAGAAAAAAATGGACATGAATAAAGCTCAGTATAAGGAATTATTAGCCACATGCAAACCCAACCTCCAAAAAGGTTTCAGCTCACACCAGTCAAATGACCATCAGCAGAAAGTCTACAGACTATACATGCTGAAGGGGATTTAGAGAACTGTGGACCATCTAGCTGCTGGTGGGATGTAACTGGTAAGAGCACTAACGAAAACTGAATGGAGCTGCTTTAAAAGGTAAAAATTGAGCTACCATATGATGCGGCAGGGCACCTTTTGGGCCTATAACCTAAGACCACCAGAATCGGAAAGACAGAGGCAGGCAAATGTGCACGGCAGCAATATTGAAATAGCCAAGATATGGAAGCAAAAAAAGGGTCCAAAAACAAATGAATGGACAAAGAAAAAGTGGTATACGGACAGAATGGAATAGTAACCTCGGTAAAAAAATGAACAATGCCATTTTGAGGAATACAGATGAGCCTACCAATAATCATATTAGGTTAAGTAAGTCAAAAGGGAATGACAAATATCCTATGATATCATTTATACATGTTATCCTAAGACTGCTACCAATGAACATATTTCCACCAAGAAAGACAACACACACTTATAAAACAAACTAATGGTTCACCAAAATGAAAGGTGGGAGGATGGATAAATTAGGATTATGGGGCTAACATACATATACTAATGTATGTTCAATGTATATAAACATATAATATATAAACTATATAATCACCAATACATATAAAATATATAATGAGAAAACACCTACCAAATACCAAGGGAGGTCTACTCAACATTCTGTGTGACATACATGGTAACAGGATCCGAAGATGAACAGACATATGTATGAATCATTGAGCAGATTCTGTACAGCCAGGCAATCACAACACTCTAATCAAAATTACTCCGATAAGAAATATAAAATAAATTTTAAAAAACAAACATTACTAAGGAGACATAAACTTCTGGGGGCTTGTCCCAGCACATTCCCCTCTAATTTACAACCTCGGAACACAACCTCCAGGAAGACTCTGTTACCCTAGTAACAAGAGGTGAGAACGTAATAATGCTGCCGCCTTGTGGCTGTTTCCCACAACAGCAGCTTTAAACCCAGTGCTAATGGTTGCTTAAGAGTCACAAGGACTGCAGGGCTGTAAATGACACCTGCCCACAAAAAATGCCCTGGGGTAGGGAATAGGCAAGGAAATTCAACACATGACAAATTTTTGAAGAAGGCAATATGAAGAGGGAAGTTGTACTCACTCTTTAAAAAAAAGGAAAAGAAAAAAAAAGGGCATGCCTAAAGCTCAGTATACGGAATTATTAGCCACATGCAAATCCAACCTCCAAAAAGATTTCAGCTCACACCGGTGAAATGTCCATCAGCTAAAAGTCTACAAACTATAAATGCTGAAGGGGTTTTAGAGAACTCTGTACCTTCTAGCTGCTGGTGGGATGTAATTGGTAACAGCGCTAACGAACACTGAATGGAGCTGCTTTAAAAGGTAAAAATTGAGCTACCACATGATGCGGCAGGGCACCTTTTGGGCCTATAACCGAAGACCACCAGAATCGGAAAGACAGAGGCAGGCAAATGTGCACTGCAGCAATATTGAAATAGCCAAGACATGGAAGCAAAAATAAGGTCCATAAACAGATGAATGGACAGAGAAGACGTGGTATATGGACAGAATGGAATATCAGTCACGAAAAACAATAAAAGAACGGCATAGGCAGCACCACAGATGAGCCTAGAGATAATCACGCAACGTGAAGTAAGTCAGAATGCGAAAGACAAATGTCCTATGATATCACTTACGTTATCTGAAAATTCATAAAAATGAACATATTTCCATAGAGAAAGACAATCTCAGATTGAGATTAAGACAAACTTATGGTTAAGCCAATGAAAAGGTGTGAGGAATGGATAAATTAGGATACTGGGGTTAACACACATATACTAATACATATAAAATATATAATCCCCAAAGACCTATGGAATAGCAAGTGTGGTCTACTCAACACTCTGTAATAACCGACATGGAAAAGGACCCAAAGATCAATAGATGTATGTATATGTGTAAATGAACAAGGTTCTGTACACCTAGAACAAAAGACCTTTTTCAATCAAATTTGCTTGATAAAAACTACAACTTAAAGACACAAACAAGAATTAAGGAGGCTAAAACTTATGGGGGTTTGTCCTGGCACATTCCACTCTAATCTGCAACCTCAAAGCACAACTTGCAGCAAGGTTCTGTTTCCCTAGCAAGCAGAGTTGGCAACGTAGAAATGCTGCCACCCTAAGGCCGTTTCCTCAAACAACAGCTTTAAATCTACTGCTAATGGTCAATAATATTCACAAGGACTGCAGGGCTGTAAATGACTCATGCCCTCAAAAACTATCCTGGGGTAGGGAATGGCCATAAAAATCCAAACGGGGCAAATTTTTCAAGAAGCCAATTTGAAGTTGGGAGTTTAGCTCAATCTTAAGAAAACATGAAAAGGACATTGATAAACGCAAAACATCGGGAATTACTAGACGCAGGCAAATCCAATCTACACAAAGCTATCACCTCACACCAGTCACAGTGACCATCAGCAAAAAGTCAACAAACGATAGATGTTGAAGAAGTTGTGGAGAATAGCGTAACCTCTCGGTCTAAGTGGGATGTAAACTGGTAACAGCCAATAATAGGAACAGAATGGCAGCGCGTTTAAAGGTAAAAATTGAGTCACCATATGATCCGGAAGGCCCACTCTTGGGCCTGTCACCTGTAAAAGCCCGAATCAAAACGACACGGGATGGAGAATCGTGTACTGCAGCAGTATTTACAATAGCCAAAACATGGAAGCAAACAAAATGTCCATCAACAGATAAATGGACAAAGAAGAAGTGGTATACGTACCGAATGGAATACTAGACTCAGGAAAAAAATGAACAGTGCCGTTTTCAGGACTACAGATGAGCCTAGAAATAATCATATTAGGTTAAGTAAGTCAAAAGGGAATGACAAATATCCTATGATATCATTTATACCTGTTATCCTAAGATTGCTACCAATGAACATATTTCCACAGAAAAAGACACCCACAGACTTATAAAACAAACGACTGGTTAGCCAAAATGAAAGTTGGGAGGATGGATAAATTAGGACTATGGGGCTAACATACATATACTGATGTACGTTAAATGTATATAAACATAAAACATATAAACTATATGAATTATAGAATCACCAATACATATAAAATATATAAAGACAAAACACCTACCAAATACCAAGGGAGGTCTACTCAACATTCTGTAAAACATACATGGTAACAGGATCCGAAGATGAACAGACATATGTAGGAATTATTGAGCAGATTCTGGACAGCCAGACAATCACAACACTCTAATCAAATTTACTCCAATAAGAAATAGAAATTAAATTTAAAAAACAAACAAAAGTAAGGAGACATAAACTTTTGGGGGCTTGTCCCAGCACATTCCCCTCTAATTTACAACCTCGGAATACTACGTCCAGGAAGACTTTGTGGCCCAAAAAACAAGAGTTGAGAACGTAATAATGCTGCGCCTTGTGGCTGTTTCCCACAACAGGAGCTTTAAACCCAGTGCTAATGGTTGCTTAATAGTCACAAGGATTGCAGGGCTGAAAATGACACCTGCCCTCAAAAAATGCCCCGGTGGAGGGAATAGGCAAGAAAATTCAACACATGACACATTTTTCAAGAAGTCAATATGAAGAGGGAAGTTGTACTCACTCTTTAAAAAAAGGAAAAGAAAAAAATGGACATGAATAAAGCTCAGTATAAGGAATTATTAGCCACATGCAAACCCAACCTCCAAAAAGGTTTCAGCTCACACCAGTCAAATGACCATCAGCAGAAAGTCTACAGACTATACATGCTGAAGGGGATTTAGAGAACTGTGGACCATCTAGCTGCTGGTGGGATGTAACTGGTAAGAGCACTAACGAAAACTGAATGGAGCTGCTTTAAAAGGTAAAAATTGAGCTACCATATGATGCGGCAGGGCACCTTTTGGGCCTATAACCTAAGACCACCAGAATCGGAAAGACAGAGGCAGGCAAATGTGCACGGCAGCAATATTGAAATAGCCAAGATATGGAAGCAAAAAAAGGGTCCAAAAACAAATGAATGGACAAAGAAAAAGTGGTATACGGACAGAATGGAATAGTAACCTCGGTAAAAAAATGAACAATGCCATTTTGAGGAATACAGATGAGCCTACCAATAATCATATTAGGTTAAGTAAGTCAAAAGGGAATGACAAATATCCTATGATATCATTTATACATGTTATCCTAAGACTGCTACCAATGAACATATTTCCACCAAGAAAGACAACACACACTTATAAAACAAACTAATGGTTCACCAAAATGAAAGGTGGGAGGATGGATAAATTAGGATTATGGGGCTAACATACATATACTAATGTATGTTCAATGTATATAAACATATAATATATAAACTATATAATCACCAATACATATAAAATATATAATGAGAAAACACCTACCAAATACCAAGGGAGGTCTACTCAACATTCTGTGTGACATACATGGTAACAGGATCCGAAGATGAACAGACATATGTATGAATCATTGAGCAGATTCTGTACAGCCAGGCAATCACAACACTCTAATCAAAATTACTCCGATAAGAAATATAAAATAAATTTTAAAAAACAAACATTACTAAGGAGACATAAACTTCTGGGGGCTTGTCCCAGCACATTCCCCTCTAATTTACAACCTCGGAACACAACCTCCAGGAAGACTCTGTTACCCTAGTAACAAGAGGTGAGAACGTAATAATGCTGCCGCCTTGTGGCTGTTTCCCACAACAGCAGCTTTAAACCCAGTGCTAATGGTTGCTTAAGAGTCACAAGGACTGCAGGGCTGTAAATGACACCTGCCCACAAAAAATGCCCTGGGGTAGGGAATAGGCAAGGAAATTCAACACATGACAAATTTTTGAAGAAGGCAATATGAAGAGGGAAGTTGTACTCACTCTTTAAAAAAAAGGAAAAGAAAAAAAAAGGGCATGCCTAAAGCTCAGTATACGGAATTATTAGCCACATGCAAATCCAACCTCCAAAAAGATTTCAGCTCACACCGGTGAAATGTCCATCAGCTAAAAGTCTACAAACTATAAATGCTGAAGGGGTTTTAGAGAACTCTGTACCTTCTAGCTGCTGGTGGGATGTAATTGGTAACAGCGCTAACGAACACTGAATGGAGCTGCTTTAAAAGGTAAAAATTGAGCTACCACATGATGCGGCAGGGCACCTTTTGGGCCTATAACCGAAGACCACCAGAATCGGAAAGACAGAGGCAGGCAAATGTGCACTGCAGCAATATTGAAATAGCCAAGACATGGAAGCAAAAATAAGGTCCATAAACAGATGAATGGACAGAGAAGACGTGGTATATGGACAGAATGGAATATCAGTCACGAAAAACAATAAAAGAACGGCATAGGCAGCACCACAGATGAGCCTAGAGATAATCACGCAACGTGAAGTAAGTCAGAATGCGAAAGACAAATGTCCTATGATATCACTTACGTTATCTGAAAATTCATAAAAATGAACATATTTCCATAGAGAAAGACAATCTCAGATTGAGATTAAGACAAACTTATGGTTAAGCCAATGAAAAGGTGTGAGGAATGGATAAATTAGGATACTGGGGTTAACACACATATACTAATACATATAAAATATATAATCCCCAAAGACCTATGGAATAGCAAGTGTGGTCTACTCAACACTCTGTAATAACCGACATGGAAAAGGACCCAAAGATCAATAGATGTATGTATATGTGTAAATGAACAAGGTTCTGTACACCTAGAACAAAAGACCTTTTTCAATCAAATTTGCTTGATAAAAACTACAACTTAAAGACACAAACAAGAATTAAGGAGGCTAAAACTTATGGGGGTTTGTCCTGGCACATTCCACTCTAATCTGCAACCTCAAAGCACAACTTGCAGCAAGGTTCTGTTTCCCTAGCAAGCAGAGTTGGCAACGTAGAAATGCTGCCACCCTAAGGCCGTTTCCTCAAACAACAGCTTTAAATCTACTGCTAATGGTCAATAATATTCACAAGGACTGCAGGGCTGTAAATGACTCATGCCCTCAAAAACTATCCTGGGGTAGGGAATGGCCATAAAAATCCAAACGGGGCAAATTTTTCAAGAAGCCAATTTGAAGTTGGGAGTTTAGCTCAATCTTAAGAAAACATGAAAAGGACATTGATAAACGCAAAACATCGGGAATTACTAGACGCAGGCAAATCCAATCTACACAAAGGTATCACCTCACACCAGTCACAGTGACCATCAGCAAAAAGTCAACAAACGATAGATGTTGAAGAAGTTGTGGAGAATAGCGTAACCTCTCGGTCTAAGTGGGATGTAAACTGGTAACAGCCAATAATAGGAACAGAATGGCAGCGCGTTTAAAGGTAAAAATTGAGTCACCATATGATCCGGAAGGCCCACTCTTGGGCCTGTCACCTGTAAAAGCCCGAATCAAAACGACACGGGATGGAGAATCGTGTACTGCAGCAGTATTTACAATAGCCAAAACATGGAAGCAAACAAAATGTCCATCAACAGATAAATGGACAAAGAAGAAGTGGTATACGTACCGAATGGAATACTAGACTCAGGAAAAAAATGAACAGTGCCGTTTGCAGGACTACAGATGAGCCTAGAAATAATCATATTAGGTTAAGTAAGTCAAAAGGGAATGACAAATATCCTATGATATCATTTATACCTGTTATCCTAAGATTGCTACCAATGAACATATTTCCACAGAAAAAGACACCCACAGACTTATAAAACAAACGACTGGTTAGCCAAAAGGAAAGTTGGGAGGATGGATAAATTAGGACTATGGGGCTAACATACATATACTGATGTACGTTAAATGTATATAAACATAAAACATATAAACTATATGAATTATAGAATCACCAATACATATAAAATATATAAAGACAAAACACCTACCAAATACCAAGGGAGGTCTACTCAACATTCTGTAAAACATACATGGTAACAGGATCCGAAGATGAACAGACATATGTAGGAATTATTGAGCAGATTCTGGACAGCCAGACAATCACAACACTCTAATCAAATTTACTCCAATAAGAAATAGAAATTAAATTTAAAAAACAAACAAAAGTAAGGAGACATAAACTTTTGGGGGCTTGTCCCAGCACATTCCCCTCTAATTTACAACCTCGGAATACTACGTCCAGGAAGACTTTGTGGCCCAAAAAACAAGAGTTGAGAACGTAATAATGCTGCGCCTTGTGGCTGTTTCCCACAACAGGAGCTTTAAACCCAGTGCTAATGGTTGCTTAATAGTCACAAGGATTGCAGGGCTGAAAATGACACCTGCCCTCAAAAAATGCCCCGGTGGAGGGAATAGGCAAGAAAATTCAACACATGACACATTTTTCAAGAAGTCAATATGAAGAGGGAAGTTGTACTCACTCTTTAAAAAAAGGAAAAGAAAAAAATGGACATGAATAAAGCTCAGTATAAGGAATTATTAGCCACATGCAAACCCAACCTCCAAAAAGGTTTCAGCTCACACCAGTCAAATGACCATCAGCAGAAAGTCTACAGACTATACATGCTGAAGGGGATTTAGAGAACTGTGGACCATCTAGCTGCTGGTGGGATGTAACTGGTAAGAGCACTAACGAAAACTGAATGGAGCTGCTTTAAAAGGTAAAAATTGAGCTACCATATGATGCGGCAGGGCACCTTTTGGGCCTATAACCTAAGACCACCAGAATCGGAAAGACAGAGGCAGGCAAATGTGCACGGCAGCAATATTGAAATAGCCAAGATATGGAAGCAAAAAAAGGGTCCAAAAACAAATGAATGGACAAAGAAAAAGTGGTATACGGACAGAATGGAATAGTAACCTCGGTAAAAAAATGAACAATGCCATTTTGAGGAATACAGATGAGCCTACCAATAATCATATTAGGTTAAGTAAGTCAAAAGGGAATGACAAATATCCTATGATATCATTTATACATGTTATCCTAAGACTGCTACCAATGAACATATTTCCACCAAGAAAGACAACACACACTTATAAAACAAACTAATGGTTCACCAAAATGAAAGGTGGGAGGATGGATAAATTAGGATTATGGGGCTAACATACATATACTAATGTATGTTCAATGTATATAAACATATAATATATAAACTATATAATCACCAATACATATAAAATATATAATGAGAAAACACCTACCAAATACCAAGGGAGGTCTACTCAACATTCTGTGTGACATACATGGTAACAGGATCCGAAGATGAACAGACATATGTATGAATCATTGAGCAGATTCTGTACAGCCAGGCAATCACAACACTCTAATCAAAATTACTCCGATAAGAAATATAAAATAAATTTAAAAAAACAAACATTACTAAGGAGACATAAACTTCTGGGGGCTTGTCCCAGCACATTCCCCTCTAATTTACAACCTCGGAACACAACCTCCAGGAAGACTCTGTTACCCTAGTAACAAGAGGTGAGAACGTAATAATGCTGCCGCCTTGTGGCTGTTTCCCACAACAGCAGCTTTAAACCCAGTGCTAATGGTTGCTTAAGAGTCACAAGGACTGCAGGGCTGTAAATGACACCTGCCCACAAAAAATGCCCTGGGGTAGGGAATAGGCAAGGAAATTCAACACATGACAAATTTTTGAAGAAGGCAATATGAAGAGGGAAGTTGTACTCACTCTTTAAAAAAAAGGAAAAGAAAAAAAAAGGGCATGCCTAAAGCTCAGTATACGGAATTATTAGCCACATGCAAATCCAACCTCCAAAAAGATTTCAGCTCACACCGGTGAAATGTCCATCAGCTAAAAGTCTACAAACTATAAATGCTGAAGGGGTTTTAGAGAACTCTGTACCTTCTAGCTGCTGGTGGGATGTAATTGGTAACAGCGCTAACGAACACTGAATGGAGCTGCTTTAAAAGGTAAAAATTGAGCTACCACATGATGCGGCAGGGCACCTTTTGGGCCTATAACCGAAGACCACCAGAATCGGAAAGACAGAGGCAGGCAAATGTGCACTGCAGCAATATTGAAATAGCCAAGACATGGAAGCAAAAATAAGGTCCATAAACAGATGAATGGACAGAGAAGACGTGGTATATGGACAGAATGGAATATCAGTCACGAAAAACAATAAAAGAACGGCATAGGCAGCACCACAGATGAGCCTAGAGATAATCACGCAACGTGAAGTAAGTCAGAATGCGAAAGACAAATGTCCTATGATATCACTTACGTTATCTGAAAATTCATAAAAATGAACATATTTCCATAGAGAAAGACAATCTCAGATTGAGATTAAGACAAACTTATGGTTAAGCCAATGAAAAGGTGTGAGGAATGGATAAATTAGGATACTGGGGTTAACACACATATACTAATACATATAAAATATATAATCCCCAAAGACCTATGGAATAGCAAGTGTGGTCTACTCAACACTCTGTAATAACCGACATGGAAAAGGACCCAAAGATCAATAGATGTATGTATATGTGTAAATGAACAAGGTTCTGTACACCTAGAACAAAAGACCTTTTTCAATCAAATTTGCTTGATAAAAACTACAACTTAAAGACACAAACAAGAATTAAGGAGGCTAAAACTTATGGGGGTTTGTCCTGGCACATTCCACTCTAATCTGCAACCTCAAAGCACAACTTGCAGCAAGGTTCTGTTTCCCTAGCAAGCAGAGTTGGCAACGTAGAAATGCTGCCACCCTAAGGCCGTTTCCTCAAACAACAGCTTTAAATCTACTGCTAATGGCCAATAATATTCACAAGGACTGCAGGGCTGTAAATGACTCATGCCCTCAAAAACTATCCTGGGGTAGGGAATGGCCATAAAAATCCAAACGGGGCAAATTTTTCAAGAAGCCAATTTGAAGTTGGGAGTTTAGCTCAATCTTAAGAAAACATGAAAAGGACATTGATAAACGCAAAACATCGGGAATTACTAGACGCAGGCAAATCCAATCTACACAAAGGTATCACCTCACACCAGTCACAGTGACCATCAGCAAAAAGTCAACAAACGATAGATGTTGAAGAAGTTGTGGAGAATAGCGTAACCTCTCGGTCTAAGTGGGATGTAAACTGGTAACAGCCAATAATAGGAACAGAATGGCAGCGCGTTTAAAGGTAAAAATTGAGTCACCATATGATCCGGAAGGCCCACTCTTGGGCCTGTCACCTGTAAAAGCCCGAATCAAAACGACACGGGATGGAGAATCGTGTACTGCAGAAGTATTTACAGTAGCCAAAACATGGAAGCAAACAAAATGTCCATCAACAGATAAATGGACAAAGAAGAAGTGGTATACGTACCGAATGGAATACTAGACTCAGGAAAAAAATGAACAGTGCCGTTTTCAGGACTACAGATGAGCCTAGAAATAATCATATTAGGTTAAGTAAGTCAAAAGGGAATGACAAATATCCTATGATATCATTTATACCTGTTATCCTAAGATTGCTACCAATGAACATATTTCCACAGAAAAAGACACCCACAGACTTATAAAACAAACGAATGGTTAGCCAAAAGGAAAGTTGGGAGGATGGATAAATTAGGACTATGGGGCTAACATACATATACTGATGTACGTTAAATGTATATAAACATAAAACATATAAACTATATGAATTATAGAATCACCAATACATATAAAATATATAAAGACAAAACACCTACCAAATACCAAGGGAGGTCTACTCAACATTCTGTAAAACATACATGGTAACAGGATCCGAAGATGAACAGACATATGTAGGAATTATTGAGCAGATTCTGGACAGCCAGACAATCACAACACTCTAATCAAATTTACTCCAATAAGAAATAGAAATTAAATTTAAAAAACAAACAAAAGTAAGGAGACATAAACTTTTGGGGGCTTGTCCCAGCACATTCCCCTCTAATTTACAACCTCGGAATACTACGTCCAGGAAGACTTTGTGGCCCAAAAAACAAGAGTTGAGAACGTAATAATGCTGCGCCTTGTGGCTGTTTCCCACAACAGGAGCTTTAAACCCAGTGCTAATGGTTGCTTAAGAGTCACAAGGACTGCAGGGCTGTAAATGACACCTGCCCACAAAAAATGCCCTGGGGTAGGGAATAGGCAAGGAAATTCAACACATGACAAATTTTTGAAGAAGGCAATATGAAGAGGGAAGTTGTACTCACTCTTTAAAAAAAAGGAAAAGAAAAAAAAAGGGCATGCCTAAAGCTCAGTATACGGAATTATTAGCCACATGCAAATCCAACCTCCAAAAAGATTTCAGCTCACACCGGTGAAATGTCCATCAGCTAAAAGTCTACAAACTATAAATGCTGAAGGGGTTTTAGAGAACTCTGTACCTTCTAGCTGCTGGTGGGATGTAATTGGTAACAGCGCTAACGAAGACTGAATGGAGCTGCTTTAAAAGGTAAAAATTGAGCTACCACATGATGCGGCAGGGCACCTTTTGGGCCTATAACCGAAGACCACCAGAATCGGAAAGACAGAGGCAGGCAAATGTGCACGGCAGCAATATTGAAATAGCCAAGATATGGAAGCAAAAAAAGGGTCCAAAAACAAATGAATGGACAAAGAAAAAGTGGTATACGGACAGAATGGAATAGTAACCTCGGTAAAAAAATGAACAATGCCATTTTGAGGAATACAGATGAGCCTACCAATAATCATATTAGGTTAAGTAAGTCAAAAGGGAATGACAAATATCCTATGATATCATTTATACATGTTATCCTAAGACTGCTACCAATGAACATATTTCCACCAAGAAAGACAACACACACTTATAAAACAAACTAATGGTTCACCAAAATGAAAGGTGGGAGGATGGATAAATTAGGATTATGGGGCTAACATACATATACTAATGTATGTTCAATGTATATAAACATATAATATATAAACTATATAATCACCAATACATATAAAATATATAATGAGAAAACACCTACCAAATACCAAGGGAGGTCTACTCAACATTCTGTGTGACATACATGGTAACAGGATCCGAAGATGAACAGACATATGTATGAATCATTGAGCAGATTCTGTACAGCCAGGCAATCACAACACTCTAATCAAAATTACTCCGATAAGAAATATAAAATAAATTTAAAAAAACAAACATTACTAAGGAGACATAAACTTCTGGGGGCTTGTCCCAGCACATTCCCCTCTAATTTACAACCTCGGAACACAACCTCCAGGAAGACTCTGTTACCCTAGTAACAAGAGGTGAGAACGTAATAATGCTGCCGCCTTGTGGCTGTTTCCCACAACAGCAGCTTTAAACCCAGTGCTAATGGTTGCTTAAGAGTCACAAGGACTGCAGGGCTGTAAATGACACCTGCCCACAAAAAATGCCCTGGGGTAGGGAATAGGCAAGGAAATTCAACACATGACAAATTTTTGAAGAAGGCAATATGAAGAGGGAAGTTGTACTCACTCTTTAAAAAAAAGGAAAAGAAAAAAAAAGGGCATGCCTAAAGCTCAGTATACGGAATTATTAGCCACATGCAAATCCAACCTCCAAAAAGGTTTCAGCTCACACCGGTGAAATGTCCATCAGCTAAAAGTCTACAGACTATAAATGCTGAAGGGGTTTTAGAGAACTCTGTACCTTCTAGCTGCTGGTGGGATGTAATTGGTAACAGCGCTAACGAACACTGAATGGAGCTGCTTTAAAAGGTAAAAATTGAGCTACCACATGATGCGGCAGGGCACCTTTTGGGCCTATAACCGAAGACCACCAGAATCGGAAAGACAGAGGCAGGCAAATGTGCACTGCAGCAATATTGAAATAGCCAAGACATGGAAGCAAAAATAAGGTCCATAAACAGATGAATGGACAGAGAAGACGTGGTATATGGACAGAATGGAATATCAGTCACGAAAAACAATAAAAGAACGGCATAGGCAGCACCACAGATGAGCCTAGAGATAATCACGCAACGTGAAGTAAGTCAGAATGCGAAAGACAAATGTCCTATGATATCACTTACGTTATCTGAAAATTCATAAAAATGAACATATTTCCATAGAGAAAGACAATCTCAGATTGAGATTAAGACAAACTTATGGTTAAGCCAATGAAAAGGTGTGAGGAATGGATAAATTAGGATACTGGGGTTAACACACATATACTAATACATATAAAATATATAATCCCCAAAGACCTATGGAATAGCAAGTGTGGTCTACTCAACACTCTGTAATAACCGACATGGAAAAGGACCCAAAGATCAATAGATGTATGTATATGTGTAAATGAACAAGGTTCTGTACACCTAGAACAAAAGACCTTTTTCAATCAAATTTGCTTGATAAAAACTACAACTTAAAGACACAAACAAGAATTAAGGAGGCTAAAACTTATGGGGGTTTGTCCTGGCACATTCCACTCTAATCTGCAACCTCAAAGCACAACTTGCAGCAAGGTTCTGTTTCCCTAGCAAGCAGAGTTGGCAACGTAGAAATGCTGCCACCCTAAGGCCGTTTCCTCAAACAACAGCTTTAAATCTACTGCTAATGGTCAATAATATTCACAAGGACTGCAGGGCTGTAAATGACTCATGCCCTCAAAAACTATCCTGGGGTAGGGAATGGCCATAAAAATCCAAACGGGGCAAATTTTTCAAGAAGCCAATTTGAAGTTGGGAGTTTAGCTCAATCTTAAGAAAACATGAAAAGGACATTGATAAACGCAAAACATCGGGAATTACTAGACGCAGGCAAATCCAATCTACACAAAGGTATCACCTCACACCAGTCACAGTGACCATCAGCAAAAAGTCAACAAACGATAGATGTTGAAGAAGTTGTGGAGAATAGCGTAACCTCTCGGTCTAAGTGGGATGTAAACTGGTAACAGCCAATAATAGGAACAGAATGGCAGCGCGTTTAAAGGTAAAAATTGAGTCACCATATGATCCGGAAGGCCCACTCTTGGGCCTGTCACCTGTAAAAGCCCGAATCAAAACGACACGGGATGGAGAATCGTGTACTGCAGCAGTATTTACAATAGCCAAAACATGGAAGCAAACAAAATGTCCATCAACAGATAAATGGACAAAGAAGAAGTGGTATACGTACCGAATGGAATACTAGACTCAGGAAAAAAATGAACAGTGCCGTTTTCAGGACTACAGATGAGCCTAGAAATAATCATATTAGGTTAAGTAAGTCAAAAGGGAATGACAAATATCCTATGATATCATTTATACCTGTTATCCTAAGATTGCTACCAATGAACATATTTCCACAGAAAAAGACACCCACAGACTTATAAAACAAACGACTGGTTAGCCAAAATGAAAGTTGGGAGGATGGATAAATTAGGACTATGGGGCTAACATACATATACTGATGTACGTTAAATGTATATAAACATAAAACATATAAACTATATGAATTATAGAATCACCAATACATATAAAATATATAAAGACAAAACACCTACCAAATACCAAGGGAGGTCTACTCAACATTCTGTAAAACATACATGGTAACAGGATCCGAAGATGAACAGACATATGTAGGAATTATTGAGCAGATTCTGGACAGCCAGACAATCACAACACTCTAATCAAATTTACTCCAATAAGAAATAGAAATTAAATTTAAAAAACAAACAAAAGTAAGGAGACATAAACTTTTGGGGGCTTGTCCCAGCACATTCCCCTCTAATTTACAACCTCGGAATACTACGTCCAGGAAGACTTTGTGGCCCAAAAAACAAGAGTTGAGAACGTAATAATGCTGCGCCTTGTGGCTGTTTCCCACAACAGGAGCTTTAAACCCAGTGCTAATGGTTGCTTAATAGTCACAAGGATTGCAGGGCTGAAAATGACACCTGCCCTCAAAAAATGCCCCGGTGGAGGGAATAGGCAAGAAAATTCAACACATGACACATTTTTCAAGAAGTCAATATGAAGAGGGAAGTTGTACTCACTCTTTAAAAAAAGGAAAAGAAAAAAATGGACATGAATAAAGCTCAGTATAAGGAATTATTAGCCACATGCAAACCCAACCTCCAAAAAGGTTTCAGCTCACACCAGTCAAATGACCATCAGCAGAAAGTCTACAGACTATACATGCTGAAGGGGATTTAGAGAACTGTGGACCATCTAGCTGCTGGTGGGATGTAACTGGTAAGAGCACTAACGAAAACTGAATGGAGCTGCTTTAAAAGGTAAAAATTGAGCTACCATATGATGCGGCAGGGCACCTTTTGGGCCTATAACCTAAGACCACCAGAATCGGAAAGACAGAGGCAGGCAAATGTGCACGGCAGCAATATTGAAATAGCCAAGATATGGAAGCAAAAAAAGGGTCCAAAAACAAATGAATGGACAAAGAAAAAGTGGTATACGGACAGAATGGAATAGTAACCTCGGTAAAAAAATGAACAATGCCATTTTGAGGAATACAGATGAGCCTACCAATAATCATATTAGGTTAAGTAAGTCAAAAGGGAATGACAAATATCCTATGATATCATTTATACATGTTATCCTAAGACTGCTACCAATGAACATATTTCCACCAAGAAAGACAACACACACTTATAAAACAAACTAATGGTTCACCAAAATGAAAGGTGGGAGGATGGATAAATTAGGATTATGGGGCTAACATACATATACTAATGTATGTTCAATGTATATAAACATATAATATATAAACTATATAATCACCAATACATATAAAATATATAATGAGAAAACACCTACCAAATACCAAGGGAGGTCTACTCAACATTCTGTGTGACATACATGGTAACAGGATCCGAAGATGAACAGACATATGTATGAATCATTGAGCAGATTCTGTACAGCCAGGCAATCACAACACTCTAATCAAAATTACTCCGATAAGAAATATAAAATAAATTTTAAAAAACAAACATTACTAAGGAGACATAAACTTCTGGGGGCTTGTCCCAGCACATTCCCCTCTAATTTACAACCTCGGAACACAACCTCCAGGAAGACTCTGTTACCCTAGTAACAAGAGGTGAGAACGTAATAATGCTGCCGCCTTGTGGCTGTTTCCCACAACAGCAGCTTTAAACCCAGTGCTAATGGTTGCTTAAGAGTCACAAGGACTGCAGGGCTGTAAATGACACCTGCCCACAAAAAATGCCCTGGGGTAGGGAATAGGCAAGGAAATTCAACACATGACAAATTTTTGAAGAAGGCAATATGAAGAGGGAAGTTGTACTCACTCTTTAAAAAAAAGGAAAAGAAAAAAAAAGGGCATGCCTAAAGCTCAGTATACGGAATTATTAGCCACATGCAAATCCAACCTCCAAAAAGGTTTCAGCTCACACCGGTGAAATGTCCATCAGCTAAAAGTCTACAGACTATAAATGCTGAAGGGGTTTTAGAGAACTCTGTACCTTCTAGCTGCTGGTGGGATGTAATTGGTAACAGCGCTAACGAACACTGAATGGAGCTGCTTTAAAAGGTAAAAATTGAGCTACCACATGATGCGGCAGGGCACCTTTGGGGCCTATAACCGAAGACCACCAGAATCGGAAAGACAGAGGCAGGCAAATGTGCACTGCAGCAATATTGAAATAGCCAAGACATGGAAGCAAAAATAAGGTCCATAAACAGATGAATGGACAGAGAAGACGTGGTATATGGACAGAATGGAATATCAGTCACGAAAAACAATAAAAGAACGGCATAGGCAGCACCACAGATGAGCCTAGAGATAATCACGCAACGTGAAGTAAGTCAGAATGCGAAAGACAAATGTCCTATGATATCACTTACGTTATCTGAAAATTCATAAAAATGAACATATTTCCATAGAGAAAGACAATCTCAGATTGAGATTAAGACAAACTTATGGTTAAGCCAATGAAAAGGTGTGAGGAATGGATAAATTAGGATACTGGGGTTAACACACATATACTAATACATATAAAATATATAATCCCCAAAGACCTATGGAATAGCAAGTGTGGTCTACTCAACACTCTGTAATAACCGACATGGAAAAGGACCCAAAGATCAATAGATGTATGTATATGTGTAAATGAACAAGGTTCTGTACACCTAGAACAAAAGACCTTTTTCAATCAAATTTGCTTGATAAAAACTACAACTTAAAGACACAAACAAGAATTAAGGAGGCTAAAACTTATGGGGGTTTGTCCTGGCACATTCCACTCTAATCTGCAACCTCAAAGCACAACTTGCAGCAAGGTTCTGTTTCCCTAGCAAGCAGAGTTGGCAACGTAGAAATGCTGCCACCCTAAGGCCGTTTCCTCAAACAACAGCTTTAAATCTACTGCTAATGGTCAATAATATTCACAAGGACTGCAGGGCTGTAAATGACTCATGCCCTCAAAAACTATCCTGGGGTAGGGAATGGCCATAAAAATCCAAACGGGGCAAATTTTTCAAGAAGCCAATTTGAAGTTGGGAGTTTAGCTCAATTTTAAGAAAACATGAAAAGGACATTGATAAACGCAAAACATCGGGAATTACTAGACGCAGGCAAATCCAATCTACACAAAGCTATCACCTCACACCAGTCACAGTGACCATCAGCAAAAAGTCAACAAACGATAGATGTTGAAGAAGTTGTGGAGAATAGCGTAACCTCTCGGTCTAAGTGGGATGTAAACTGGTAACAGCCAATAATAGGAACAGAATGGCAGCGCGTTTAAAGGTAAAAATTGAGTCACCATATGATCCGGAAGGCCCACTCTTGGGCCTGTCACCTGTAAAAGCCCGAATCAAAACGACACGGGATGGAGAATCGTGTACTGCAGCAGTATTTACAATAGCCAAAACATGGAAGCAAACAAAATGTCCATCAACAGATAAATGGACAAAGAAGAAGTGGTATACGTACCGAATGGAATACTAGACTCAGGAAAAAAATGAACAGTGCCGTTTGCAGGACTACAGATGAGCCTAGAAATAATCATATTAGGTTAAGTAAGTCAAAAGGGAATGACAAATATCCTATGATATCATTTATACCTGTTATCCTAAGATTGCTACCAATGAACATATTTCCACAGAAAAAGACACCCACAGACTTATAAAACAAACGACTGGTTAGCCAAAAGGAAAGTTGGGAGGATGGATAAATTAGGACTATGGGGCTAACATACATATACTGATGTACGTTAAATGTATATAAACATAAAACATATAAACTATATGAATTATAGAATCACCAATACATATAAAATATATAAAGACAAAACACCTACCAAATACCAAGGGAGGTCTACTCAACATTCTGTAAAACATACATGGTAACAGGATCCGAAGATGAACAGACATATGTCGGCATTATTGAGCAGATTCTGGACAGCCAGACAATCACAACACTCTAATCAAATTTACTCCAATAAGAAATAGAAATTAAATTTAAAAAACAAACAAAAGTAAGGAGACATAAACTTTTGGGGGCTTGTCCCAGCACATTCCCCTCTAATTTACAACCTCGGAATACTACGTCCAGGAAGACTTTGTGGCCCAAAAAACAAGAGTTGAGAACGTAATAATGCTGCGCCTTGTGGCTGTTTCCCACAACAGGAGCTTTAAACCCAGTGCTAATGGTTGCTTAATAGTCACAAGGATTGCAGGGCTGAAAATGACACCTGCCCTCAAAAAATGCCCCGGTGGAGGGAATAGGCAAGAAAATTCAACACATGACACATTTTTCAAGAAGTCAATATGAAGAGGGAAGTTGTACTCACTCTTTAAAAAAAGGAAAAGAAAAAAATGGACATGAATAAAGCTCAGTATAAGGAATTATTAGCCACATGCAAACCCAACCTCCAAAAAGGTTTCAGCTCACACCAGTCAAATGACCATCAGCAGAAAGTCTACAGACTATACATGCTGAAGGGGATTTAGAGAACTGTGGACCATCTAGCTGCTGGTGGGATGTAACTGGTAAGAGCACTAACGAAAACTGAATGGAGCTGCTTTAAAAGGTAAAAATTGAGCTACCATATGATGCGGCAGGGCACCTTTTGGGCCTATAACCTAAGACCACCAGAATCGGAAAGACAGAGGCAGGCAAATGTGCACGGCAGCAATATTGAAATAGCCAAGATATGGAAGCAAAAAAAGGGTCCAAAAACAAATGAATGGACAAAGAAAAAGTGGTATACGGACAGAATGGAATAGTAACCTCGGTAAAAAAATGAACAATGCCATTTTGAGGAATACAGATGAGCCTACCAATAATCATATTAGGTTAAGTAAGTCAAAAGGGAATGACAAATATCCTATGATATCATTTATACATGTTATCCTAAGACTGCTACCAATGAACATATTTCCACCAAGAAAGACAACACACACTTATAAAACAAACTAATGGTTCACCAAAATGAAAGGTGGGAGGATGGATAAATTAGGATTATGGGGCTAACATACATATACTAATGTATGTTCAATGTATATAAACATATAATATATAAACTATATAATCACCAATACATATAAAATATATAATGAGAAAACACCTACCAAATACCAAGGGAGGTCTACTCAACATTCTGTGTGACATACATGGTAACAGGATCCGAAGATGAACAGACATATGTATGAATCATTGAGCAGATTCTGTACAGCCAGGCAATCACAACACTCTAATCAAAATTACTCCGATAAGAAATATAAAATAAATTTAAAAAAACAAACATTACTAAGGAGACATAAACTTCTGGGGGCTTGTCCCAGCACATTCCCCTCTAATTTACAACCTCGGAACACAACCTCCAGGAAGACTCTGTTACCCTAGTAACAAGAGGTGAGAACGTAATAATGCTGCCGCCTTGTGGCTGTTTCCCACAACAGCAGCTTTAAACCCAGTGCTAATGGTTGCTTAAGAGTCACAAGGACTGCAGGGCTGTAAATGACACCTGCCCACAAAAAATGCCCTGGGGTAGGGAATAGGCAAGGAAATTCAACACATGACAAATTTTTGAAGAAGGCAATATGAAGAGGGAAGTTGTACTCACTCTTTAAAAAAAAGGAAAAGAAAAAAAAAGGGCATGCCTAAAGCTCAGTATACGGAATTATTAGCCACATGCAAATCCAACCTCCAAAAAGGTTTCAGCTCACACCGGTGAAATGTCCATCAGCTAAAAGTCTACAGACTATAAATGCTGAAGGGGTTTTAGAGAACTCTGTACCTTCTAGCTGCTGGTGGGATGTAATTGGTAACAGCGCTAACGAACACTGAATGGAGCTGCTTTAAAAGGTAAAAATTGAGCTACCACATGATGCGGCAGGGCACCTTTTGGGCCTATAACCGAAGACCACCAGAATCGGAAAGACAGAGGCAGGCAAATGTGCACTGCAGCAATATTGAAATAGCCAAGACATGGAAGCAAAAATAAGGTCCATAAACAGATGAATGGACAGAGAAGACGTGGTATATGGACAGAATGGAATATCAGTCACGAAAAACAATAAAAGAACGGCATAGGCAGCACCACAGATGAGCCTAGAGATAATCACGCAACGTGAAGTAAGTCAGAATGCGAAAGACAAATGTCCTATGATATCACTTACGTTATCTGAAAATTCATAAAAATGAACATATTTCCATAGAGAAAGACAATCTCAGATTGAGATTAAGACAAACTTATGGTTAAGCCAATGAAAAGGTGTGAGGAATGGATAAATTAGGATACTGGGGTTAACACACATATACTAATACATATAAAATATATAATCCCCAAAGACCTATGGAATAGCAAGTGTGGTCTACTCAACACTCTGTAATAACCGACATGGAAAAGGACCCAAAGATCAATAGATGTATGTATATGTGTAAATGAACAAGGTTCTGTACACCTAGAACAAAAGACCTTTTTCAATCAAATTTGCTTGATAAAAACTACAACTTAAAGACACAAACAAGAATTAAGGAGGCTAAAACTTATGGGGGTTTGTCCTGGCACATTCCACTCTAATCTGCAACCTCAAAGCACAACTTGCAGCAAGGTTCTGTTTCCCTAGCAAGCAGAGTTGGCAACGTAGAAATGCTGCCACCCTAAGGCCGTTTCCTCAAACAACAGCTTTAAATCTACTGCTAATGGTCAATAATATTCACAAGGACTGCAGGGCTGTAAATGACTCATGCCCTCAAAAACTATCCTGGGGTAGGGAATGGCCATAAAAATCCAAACGGGGCAAATTTTTCAAGAAGCCAATTTGAAGTTGGGAGTTTAGCTCAATCTTAAGAAAACATGAAAAGGACATTGATAAACGCAAAACATCGGGAATTACTAGACGCAGGCAAATCCAATCTACACAAAGGTATCACCTCACACCAGTCACAGTGACCATCAGCAAAAAGTCAACAAACGATAGATGTTGAAGAAGTTGTGGAGAATAGCGTAACCTCTCGGTCTAAGTGGGATGTAAACTGGTAACAGCCAATAATAGGAACAGAATGGCAGCGCGTTTAAAGGTAAAAATTGAGTCACCATATGATCCGGAAGGCCCACTCTTGGGCCTGTCACCTGTAAAAGCCCGAATCAAAACGACACGGGATGGAGAATCGTGTACTGCAGCAGTATTTACAATAGCCAAAACATGGAAGCAAACAAAATGTCCATCAACAGATAAATGGACAAAGAAGAAGTGGTATACGTACCGAATGGAATACTAGACTCAGGAAAAAAATGAACAGTGCCGTTTTCAGGACTACAGATGAGCCTAGAAATAATCATATTAGGTTAAGTAAGTCAAAAGGGAATGACAAATATCCTATGATATCATTTATACCTGTTATCCTAAGATTGCTACCAATGAACATATTTCCACAGAAAAAGACACCCACAGACTTATAAAACAAACGACTGGTTAGCCAAAAGGAAAGTTGGGAGGATGGATAAATTAGGACTATGGGGCTAACATACATATACTGATGTACGTTAAATGTATATAAACATAAAACATATAAACTATATGAATTATAGAATCACCAATACATATAAAATATATAAAGACAAAACACCTACCAAATACCAAGGGAGGTCTACTCAACATTCTGTAAAACATACATGGTAACAGGATCCGAAGATGAACAGACATATGTAGGAATTATTGAGCAGATTCTGGACAGCCAGACAATCACAACACTCTAATCAAATTTACTCCAATAAGAAATAGAAATTAAATTTAAAAAACAAACAAAAGTAAGGAGACATAAACTTTTGGGGGCTTGTCCCAGCACATTCCCCTCTAATTTACAACCTCGGAATACTACGTCCAGGAAGACTTTGTGGCCCAAAAAACAAGAGTTGAGAACGTAATAATGCTGCGCCTTGTGGCTGTTTCCCACAACAGGAGCTTTAAACCCAGTGCTAATGGTTGCTTAATAGTCACAAGGATTGCAGGGCTGAAAATGACACCTGCCCTCAAAAAATGCCCCGGTGGAGGGAATAGGCAAGAAAATTCAACACATGACACATTTTTCAAGAAGTCAATATGAAGAGGGAAGTTGTACTCACTCTTTAAAAAAAGGAAAAGAAAAAAATGGACATGAATAAAGCTCAGTATAAGGAATTATTAGCCACATGCAAACCCAACCTCCAAAAAGGTTTCAGCTCACACCAGTCAAATGACCATCAGCAGAAAGTCTACAGACTATACATGCTGAAGGGGATTTAGAGAACTGTGGACCATCTAGCTGCTGGTGGGATGTAACTGGTAAGAGCACTAACGAAAACTGAATGGAGCTGCTTTAAAAGGTAAAAATTGAGCTACCATATGATGCGGCAGGGCACCTTTTGGGCCTATAACCTAAGACCACCAGAATCGGAAAGACAGAGGCAGGCAAATGTGCACGGCAGCAATATTGAAATAGCCAAGATATGGAAGCAAAAAAAGGGTCCAAAAACAAATGAATGGACAAAGAAAAAGTGGTATACGGACAGAATGGAATAGTAACCTCGGTAAAAAAATGAACAATGCCATTTTGAGGAATACAGATGAGCCTACCAATAATCATATTAGGTTAAGTAAGTCAAAAGGGAATGACAAATATCCTATGATATCATTTATACATGTTATCCTAAGACTGCTACCAATGAACATATTTCCACCAAGAAAGACAACACACACTTATAAAACAAACTAATGGTTCACCAAAATGAAAGGTGGGAGGATGGATAAATTAGGATTATGGGGCTAACATACATATACTAATGTATGTTCAATGTATATAAACATATAATATATAAACTATATAATCACCAATACATATAAAATATATAATGAGAAAACACCTACCAAATACCAAGGGAGGTCTACTCAACATTCTGTGTGACATACATGGTAACAGGATCCGAAGATGAACAGACATATGTATGAATCATTGAGCAGATTCTGTACAGCCAGGCAATCACAACACTCTAATCAAAATTACTCCGATAAGAAATATAAAATAAATTTAAAAAAACAAACATTACTAAGGAGACATAAACTTCTGGGGGCTTGTCCCAGCACATTCCCCTCTAATTTACAACCTCGGAACACAACCTCCAGGAAGACTCTGTTACCCTAGTAACAAGAGGTGAGAACGTAATAATGCTGCCGCCTTGTGGCTGTTTCCCACAACAGCAGCTTTAAACCCAGTGCTAATGGCTGCTTAAGAGTCACAAGGACTGCAGGGCTGTAAATGACACCTGCCCACAAAAAATGCCCTGGGGTAGGGAATAGGCAAGGAAATTCAACACATGACAAATTTTTGAAGAAGGCAATATGAAGAGGGAAGTTGTACTCACTCTTTAAAAAAAAGGAAAAGAAAAAAAAAGGGCATGCCTAAAGCTCAGTATACGGAATTATTAGCCACATGCAAATCCAACCTCCAAAAAGGTTTCAGCTCACACCGGTGAAATGTCCATCAGCTAAAAGTCTACAGACTATAAATGCTGAAGGGGTTTTAGAGAACTCTGTACCTTCTAGCTGCTGGTGGGATGTAATTGGTAACAGCGCTAACGAACACTGAATGGAGCTGCTTTAAAAGGTAAAAATTGAGCTACCACATGATGCGGCAGGGCACCTTTTGGGCCTATAACCGAAGACCACCAGAATCGGAAAGACAGAGGCAGGCAAATGTGCACTGCAGCAATATTGAAATAGCCAAGACATGGAAGCAAAAATAAGGTCCATAAACAGATGAATGGACAGAGAAGACGTGGTATATGGACAGAATGGAATATCAGTCACGAAAAACAATAAAAGAACGGCATAGGCAGCACCACAGATGAGCCTAGAGATAATCACGCAACGTGAAGTAAGTCAGAATGCGAAAGACAAATGTCCTATGATATCACTTACGTTATCTGAAAATTCATAAAAATGAACATATTTCCATAGAGAAAGACAATCTCAGATTGAGATTAAGACAAACTTATGGTTAAGCCAATGAAAAGGTGTGAGGAATGGATAAATTAGGATACTGGGGTTAACACACATATACTAATACATATAAAATATATAATCCCCAAAGACCTATGGAATAGCAAGTGTGGTCTACTCAACACTCTGTAATAACCGACATGGAAAAGGACCCAAAGATCAATAGATGTATGTATATGTGTAAATGAACAAGGTTCTGTACACCTAGAACAAAAGACCTTTTTCAATCAAATTTGCTTGATAAAAACTACAACTTAAAGACACAAACAAGAATTAAGGAGGCTAAAACTTATGGGGGTTTGTCCTGGCACATTCCACTCTAATCTGCAACCTCAAAGCACAACTTGCAGCAAGGTTCTGTTTCCCTAGCAAGCAGAGTTGGCAACGTAGAAATGCTGCCACCCTAAGGCCGTTTCCTCAAACAACAGCTTTAAATCTACTGCTAATGGTCAATAATATTCACAAGGACTGCAGGGCTGTAAATGACTCATGCCCTCAAAAACTATCCTGGGGTAGGGAATGGCCATAAAAATCCAAACGGGGCAAATTTTTCAAGAAGCCAATTTGAAGTTGGGAGTTTAGCTCAATTTTAAGAAAACATGAAAAGGACATTGATAAACGCAAAACATCGGGAATTACTAGACGCAGGCAAATCCAATCTACACAAAGCTATCACCTCACACCAGTCACAGTGACCATCAGCAAAAAGTCAACAAACGATAGATGTTGAAGAAGTTGTGGAGAATAGCGTAACCTCTCGGTCTAAGTGGGATGTAAACTGGTAACAGCCAATAATAGGAACAGAATGGCAGCGCGTTTAAAGGTAAAAATTGAGTCACCATATGATCCGGAAGGCCCACTCTTGGGCCTGTCACCTGTAAAAGCCCGAATCAAAACGACACGGGATGGAGAATCGTGTACTGCAGCAGTATTTACAATAGCCAAAACATGGAAGCAAACAAAATGTCCATCAACAGATAAATGGACAAAGAAGAAGTGGTATACGTACCGAATGGAATACTAGACTCAGGAAAAAAATGAACAGTGCCGTTTGCAGGACTACAGATGAGCCTAGAAATAATCATATTAGGTTAAGTAAGTCAAAAGGGAATGACAAATATCCTATGATATCATTTATACCTGTTATCCTAAGATTGCTACCAATGAACATATTTCCACAGAAAAAGACACCCACAGACTTATAAAACAAACGACTGGTTAGCCAAAAGGAAAGTTGGGAGGATGGATAAATTAGGACTATGGGGCTAACATACATATACTGATGTACGTTAAATGTATATAAACATAAAACATATAAACTATATGAATTATAGAATCACCAATACATATAAAATATATAAAGACAAAACACCTACCAAATACCAAGGGAGGTCTACTCAACATTCTGTAAAACATACATGGTAACAGGATCCGAAGATGAACAGACATATGTCGGCATTATTGAGCAGATTCTGGACAGCCAGACAATCACAACACTCTAATCAAATTTACTCCAATAAGAAATAGAAATTAAATTTAAAAAACAAACAAAAGTAAGGAGACATAAACTTTTGGGGGCTTGTCCCAGCACATTCCCCTCTAATTTACAACCTCGGAATACTACGTCCAGGAAGACTTTGTGGCCCAAAAAACAAGAGTTGAGAACGTAATAATGCTGCGCCTTGTGGCTGTTTCCCACAACAGGAGCTTTAAACCCAGTGCTAATGGTTGCTTAATAGTCACAAGGATTGCAGGGCTGAAAATGACACCTGCCCTCAAAAAATGCCCCGGTGGAGGGAATAGGCAAGAAAATTCAACACATGACACATTTTTCAAGAAGTCAATATGAAGAGGGAAGTTGTACTCACTCTTTAAAAAAAGGAAAAGAAAAAAATGGACATGAATAAAGCTCAGTATAAGGAATTATTAGCCACATGCAAACCCAACCTCCAAAAAGGTTTCAGCTCACACCAGTCAAATGACCATCAGCAGAAAGTCTACAGACTATACATGCTGAAGGGGATTTAGAGAACTGTGGACCATCTAGCTGCTGGTGGGATGTAACTGGTAAGAGCACTAACGAAAACTGAATGGAGCTGCTTTAAAAGGTAAAAATTGAGCTACCATATGATGCGGCAGGGCACCTTTTGGGCCTATAACCTAAGACCACCAGAATCGGAAAGACAGAGGCAGGCAAATGTGCACGGCAGCAATATTGAAATAGCCAAGATATGGAAGCAAAAAAAGGGTCCAAAAACAAATGAATGGACAAAGAAAAAGTGGTATACGGACAGAATGGAATAGTAACCTCGGTAAAAAAATGAACAATGCCATTTTGAGGAATACAGATGAGCCTACCAATAATCATATTAGGTTAAGTAAGTCAAAAGGGAATGACAAATATCCTATGATATCATTTATACATGTTATCCTAAGACTGCTACCAATGAACATATTTCCACCAAGAAAGACAACACACACTTATAAAACAAACTAATGGTTCACCAAAATGAAAGGTGGGAGGATGGATAAATTAGGATTATGGGGCTAACATACATATACTAATGTATGTTCAATGTATATAAACATATAATATATAAACTATATAATCACCAATACATATAAAATATATAATGAGAAAACACCTACCAAATACCAAGGGAGGTCTACTCAACATTCTGTGTGACATACATGGTAACAGGATCCGAAGATGAACAGACATATGTATGAATCATTGAGCAGATTCTGTACAGCCAGGCAATCACAACACTCTAATCAAAATTACTCCGATAAGAAATATAAAATAAATTTAAAAAAACAAACATTACTAAGGAGACATAAACTTCTGGGGGCTTGTCCCAGCACATTCCCCTCTAATTTACAACCTCGGAACACAACCTCCAGGAAGACTCTGTTACCCTAGTAACAAGAGGTGAGAACGTAATAATGCTGCCGCCTTGTGGCTGTTTCCCACAACAGCAGCTTTAAACCCAGTGCTAATGGTTGCTTAAGAGTCACAAGGACTGCAGGGCTGTAAATGACACCTGCCCACAAAAAATGCCCTGGGGTAGGGAATAGGCAAGGAAATTCAACACATGACAAATTTTTGAAGAAGGCAATATGAAGAGGGAAGTTGTACTCACTCTTTAAAAAAAAGGAAAAGAAAAAAAAAGGGCATGCCTAAAGCTCAGTATACGGAATTATTAGCCACATGCAAATCCAACCTCCAAAAAGGTTTCAGCTCACACCGGTGAAATGTCCATCAGCTAAAAGTCTACAGACTATAAATGCTGAAGGGGTTTTAGAGAACTCTGTACCTTCTAGCTGCTGGTGGGATGTAATTGGTAACAGCGCTAACGAACACTGAATGGAGCTGCTTTAAAAGGTAAAAATTGAGCTACCACATGATGCGGCAGGGCACCTTTTGGGCCTATAACCGAAGACCACCAGAATCGGAAAGACAGAGGCAGGCAAATGTGCACTGCAGCAATATTGAAATAGCCAAGACATGGAAGCAAAAATAAGGTCCATAAACAGATGAATGGACAGAGAAGACGTGGTATATGGACAGAATGGAATATCAGTCACGAAAAACAATAAAAGAACGGCATAGGCAGCACCACAGATGAGCCTAGAGATAATCACGCAACGTGAAGTAAGTCAGAATGCGAAAGACAAATGTCCTATGATATCACTTACGTTATCTGAAAATTCATAAAAATGAACATATTTCCATAGAGAAAGACAATCTCAGATTGAGATTAAGACAAACTTATGGTTAAGCCAATGAAAAGGTGTGAGGAATGGATAAATTAGGATACTGGGGTTAACACACATATACTAATACATATAAAATATATAATCCCCAAAGACCTATGGAATAGCAAGTGTGGTCTACTCAACACTCTGTAATAACCGACATGGAAAAGGACCCAAAGATCAATAGATGTATGTATATGTGTAAATGAACAAGGTTCTGTACACCTAGAACAAATGACCTTTTTCAATCAAATTTGCTTGATAAAAACTACAACTTAAAGACACAAACAAGAATTAAGGAGGCTAAAACTTATGGGGGTTTGTCCTGGCACATTCCACTCTAATCTGCAACCTCAAAGCACAACTTGCAGCAAGGTTCTGTTTCCCTAGCAAGCAGAGTTGGCAACGTAGAAATGCTGCCACCCTAAGGCCGTTTCCTCAAACAACAGCTTTAAATCTACTGCTAATGGTCAATAATATTCACAAGGACTGCAGGGCTGTAAATGACTCATGCCCTCAAAAACTATCCTGGGGTAGGGAATGGCCATAAAAATCCAAACGGGGCAAATTTTTCAAGAAGCCAATTTGAAGTTGGGAGTTTAGCTCAATTTTAAGAAAACATGAAAAGGACATTGATAAACGCAAAACATCGGGAATTACTAGACGCAGGCAAATCCAATCTACACAAAGCTATCACCTCACACCAGTCACAGTGACCATCAGCAAAAAGTCAACAAACGATAGATGTTGAAGAAGTTGTGGAGAATAGCGTAACCTCTCGGTCTAAGTGGGATGTAAACTGGTAACAGCCAATAATAGGAACAGAATGGCAGCGCGTTTAAAGGTAAAAATTGAGTCACCATATGATCCGGAAGGCCCACTCTTGGGCCTGTCACCTGTAAAAGCCCGAATCAAAACGACACGGGATGGAGAATCGTGTACTGCAGCAGTATTTACAATAGCCAAAACATGGAAGCAAACAAAATGTCCATCAACAGATAAATGGACAAAGAAGAAGTGGTATACGTACCGAATGGAATACTAGACTCAGGAAAAAAATGAACAGTGCCGTTTGCAGGACTACAGATGAGCCTAGAAATAATCATATTAGGTTAAGTAAGTCAAAAGGGAATGACAAATATCCTATGATATCATTTATACCTGTTATCCTAAGATTGCTACCAATGAACATATTTCCACAGAAAAAGACACCCACAGACTTATAAAACAAACGACTGGTTAGCCAAAAGGAAAGTTGGGAGGATGGATAAATTAGGACTATGGGGCTAACATACATATACTGATGTACGTTAAATGTATATAAACATAAAACATATAAACTATATGAATTATAGAATCACCAATACATATAAAATATATAAAGACAAAACACCTACCAAATACCAAGGGAGGTCTACTCAACATTCTGTAAAACATACATGGTAACAGGATCCGAAGATGAACAGACATATGTCGGCATTATTGAGCAGATTCTGGACAGCCAGACAATCACAACACTCTAATCAAATTTACTCCAATAAGAAATAGAAATTAAATTTAAAAAACAAACAAAAGTAAGGAGACATAAACTTTTGGGGGCTTGTCCCAGCACATTCCCCTCTAATTTACAACCTCGGAATACTACGTCCAGGAAGACTTTGTGGCCCAAAAAACAAGAGTTGAGAACGTAATAATGCTGCGCCTTGTGGCTGTTTCCCACAACAGGAGCTTTAAACCCAGTGCTAATGGTTGCTTAATAGTCACAAGGATTGCAGGGCTGAAAATGACACCTGCCCTCAAAAAATGCCCCGGTGGAGGGAATAGGCAAGAAAATTCAACACATGACACATTTTTCAAGAAGTCAATATGAAGAGGGAAGTTGTACTCACTCTTTAAAAAAAGGAAAAGAAAAAAATGGACATGAATAAAGCTCAGTATAAGGAATTATTAGCCACATGCAAACCCAACCTCCAAAAAGGTTTCAGCTCACACCAGTCAAATGACCATCAGCAGAAAGTCTACAGACTATACATGCTGAAGGGGATTTAGAGAACTGTGGACCATCTAGCTGCTGGTGGGATGTAACTGGTAAGAGCACTAACGAAAACTGAATGGAGCTGCTTTAAAAGGTAAAAATTGAGCTACCATATGATGCGGCAGGGCACCTTTTGGGCCTATAACCTAAGACCACCAGAATCGGAAAGACAGAGGCAGGCAAATGTGCACGGCAGCAATATTGAAATAGCCAAGATATGGAAGCAAAAAAAGGGTCCAAAAACAAATGAATGGACAAAGAAAAAGTGGTATACGGACAGAATGGAATAGTAACCTCGGTAAAAAAATGAACAATGCCATTTTGAGGAATACAGATGAGCCTACCAATAATCATATTAGGTTAAGTAAGTCAAAAGGGAATGACAAATATCCTATGATATCATTTATACATGTTATCCTAAGACTGCTACCAATGAACATATTTCCACCAAGAAAGACAACACACACTTATAAAACAAACTAATGGTTCACCAAAATGAAAGGTGGGAGGATGGATAAATTAGGATTATGGGGCTAACATACATATACTAATGTATGTTCAATGTATATAAACATATAATATATAAACTATATAATCACCAATACATATAAAATATATAATGAGAAAACACCTACCAAATACCAAGGGAGGTCTACTCAACATTCTGTGTGACATACATGGTAACAGGATCCGAAGATGAACAGACATATGTATGAATCATTGAGCAGATTCTGTACAGCCAGGCAATCACAACACTCTAATCAAAATTACTCCGATAAGAAATATAAAATAAATTTAAAAAAACAAACATTACTAAGGAGACATAAACTTCTGGGGGCTTGTCCCAGCACATTCCCCTCTAATTTACAACCTCGGAACACAACCTCCAGGAAGACTCTGTTACCCTAGTAACAAGAGGTGAGAACGTAATAATGCTGCCGCCTTGTGGCTGTTTCCCACAACAGCAGCTTTAAACCCAGTGCTAATGGTTGCTTAAGAGTCACAAGGACTGCAGGGCTGTAAATGACACCTGCCCACAAAAAATGCCCTGGGGTAGGGAATAGGCAAGGAAATTCAACACATGACAAATTTTTGAAGAAGGCAATATGAAGAGGGAAGTTGTACTCACTCTTTAAAAAAAAGGAAAAGAAAAAAAAAGGGCATGCCTAAAGCTCAGTATACGGAATTATTAGCCACATGCAAATCCAACCTCCAAAAAGATTTCAGCTCACACCGGTGAAATGTCCATCAGCTAAAAGTCTACAAACTATAAATGCTGAAGGGGTTTTAGAGAACTCTGTACCTTCTAGCTGCTGGTGGGATGTAATTGGTAACAGCGCTAACGAACACTGAATGGAGCTGCTTTAAAAGGTAAAAATTGAGCTACCACATGATGCGGCAGGGCACCTTTTGGGCCTATAACCGAAGACCACCAGAATCGGAAAGACAGAGGCAGGCAAATGTGCACTGCAGCAATATTGAAATAGCCAAGACATGGAAGCAAAAATAAGGTCCATAAACAGATGAATGGACAGAGAAGACGTGGTATATGGACAGAATGGAATATCAGTCACGAAAAACAATAAAAGAACGGCATAGGCAGCACCACAGATGAGCCTAGAGATAATCACGCAACGTGAAGTAAGTCAGAATGCGAAAGACAAATGTCCTATGATATCACTTACGTTATCTGAAAATTCATAAAAATGAACATATTTCCATAGAGAAAGACAATCTCAGATTGAGATTAAGACAAACTTATGGTTAAGCCAATGAAAAGGTGTGAGGAATGGATAAATTAGGATACTGGGGTTAACACACATATACTAATACATATAAAATATATAATCCCCAAAGACCTATGGAATAGCAAGTGTGGTCTACTCAACACTCTGTAATAACCGACATGGAAAAGGACCCAAAGATCAATAGATGTATGTATATGTGTAAATGAACAAGGTTCTGTACACCTAGAACAAAAGACCTTTTTCAATCAAATTTGCTTGATAAAAACTACAACTTAAAGACACAAACAAGAATTAAGGAGGCTAAAACTTATGGGGGTTTGTCCTGGCACATTCCACTCTAATCTGCAACCTCAAAGCACAACTTGCAGCAAGGTTCTGTTTCCCTAGCAAGCAGAGTTGGCAACGTAGAAATGCTGCCACCCTAAGGCCGTTTCCTCAAACAACAGCTTTAAATCTACTGCTAATGGTCAATAATATTCACAAGGACTGCAGGGCTGTAAATGACTCATGCCCTCAAAAACTATCCTGGGGTAGGGAATGGCCATAAAAATCCAAACGGGGCAAATTTTTCAAGAAGCCAATTTGAAGTTGGGAGTTTAGCTCAATCTTAAGAAAACATGAAAAGGACATTGATAAACGCAAAACATCGGGAATTACTAGACGCAGGCAAATCCAATCTACACAAAGGTATCACCTCACACCAGTCACAGTGACCATCAGCAAATAGTCAACAAACGATAGATGTTGAAGAAGTTGTGGAGAATAGCGTAACCTCTCGGTCTAAGTGGGATGTAAACTGGTAACAGCCAATAATAGGAACAGAATGGCAGCGCGTTTAAAGGTAAAAATTGAGTCACCATATGATCCGGAAGGCCCACTCTTGGGCCTGTCACCTGTAAAAGCCCGAATCAAAACGACACGGGATGGAGAATCGTGTACTGCAGCAGTATTTACAATAGCCAAAACATGGAAGCAAACAAAATGTCCATCAACAGATAAATGGACAAAGAAGAAGTGGTATACGTACCGAATGGAATACTAGACTCAGGAAAAAAATGAACAGTGCCGTTTTCAGGACTACAGATGAGCCTAGAAATAATCATATTAGGTTAAGTAAGTCAAAAGGGAATGACAAATATCCTATGATATCATTTATACCTGTTATCCTAAGATTGCTACCAATGAACATATTTCCACAGAAAAAGACACCCACAGACTTATAAAACAAACGACTGGTTAGCCAAAAGGAAAGTTGGGAGGATGGATAAATTAGGACTATGGGGCTAACATACATATACTGATGTACGTTAAATGTATATAAACATAAAACATATAAACTATATGAATTATAGAATCACCAATACATATAAAATATATAAAGACAAAACACCTACCAAATACCAAGGGAGGTCTACTCAACATTCTGTAAAACATACATGGTAACAGGATCCGAAGATGAACAGACATATGTAGGAATTATTGAGCAGATTCTGGACAGCCAGACAATCACAACACTCTAATCAAATTTACTCCAATAAGAAATAGAAATTAAATTTAAAAAACAAACAAAAGTAAGGAGACATAAACTTTTGGGGGCTTGTCCCAGCACATTCCCCTCTAATTTACAACCTCGGAATACTACGTCCAGGAAGACTTTGTGGCCCAAAAAACAAGAGTTGAGAACGTAATAATGCTGCGCCTTGTGGCTGTTTCCCACAACAGGAGCTTTAAACCCAGTGCTAATGGTTGCTTAATAGTCACAAGGATTGCAGGGCTGAAAATGACACCTGCCCTCAAAAAATGCCCCGGTGGAGGGAATAGGCAAGAAAATTCAACACATGACACATTTTTCAAGAAGTCAATATGAAGAGGGAAGTTGTACTCACTCTTTAAAAAAAGGAAAAGAAAAAAATGGACATGAATAAAGCTCAGTATAAGGAATTATTAGCCACATGCAAACCCAACCTCCAAAAAGGTTTCAGCTCACACCAGTCAAATGACCATCAGCAGAAAGTCTACAGACTATACATGCTGAAGGGGATTTAGAGAACTGTGGACCATCTAGCTGCTGGTGGGATGTAACTGGTAAGAGCACTAACGAAAACTGAATGGAGCTGCTTTAAAAGGTAAAAATTGAGCTACCATATGATGCGGCAGGGCACCTTTTGGGCCTATAACCTAAGACCACCAGAATCGGAAAGACAGAGGCAGGCAAATGTGCACGGCAGCAATATTGAAATAGCCAAGATATGGAAGCAAAAAAAGGGTCCAAAAACAAATGAATGGACAAAGAAAAAGTGGTATACGGACAGAATGGAATAGTAACCTCAGTAAAAAAATGAACAATGCCATTTTGAGGAATACAGATGAGCCTACCAATAATCATATTAGGTTAAGTAAGTCAAAAGGGAATGACAAATATCCTATGATATCATTTATACATGTTATCCTAAGACTGCTACCAATGAACATATTTCCACCAAGAAAGACAACACACACTTATAAAACAAACTAATGGTTCACCAAAATGAAAGGTGGGAGGATGGATAAATTAGGATTATGGGGCTAACATACATATACTAATGTATGTTCAATGTATATAAACATATAATATATAAACTATATAATCACCAATACATATAAAATATATAATGAGAAAACACCTACCAAATACCAAGGGAGGTCTACTCAACATTCTGTGTGACATACATGGTAACAGGATCCGAAGATGAACAGACATATGTATGAATCATTGAGCAGATTCTGTACAGCCAGGCAATCACAACACTCTAATCAAAATTACTCCGATAAGAAATATAAAATAAATTTAAAAAAACAAACATTACTAAGGAGACATAAACTTCTGGGGGCTTGTCCCAGCACATTCCCCTCTAATTTACAACCTCGGAACACAACCTCCAGGAAGACTCTGTTACCCTAGTAACAAGAGGTGAGAACGTAATAATGCTGCCGCCTTGTGGCTGTTTCCCACAACAGCAGCTTTAAACCCAGTGCTAATGGCTGCTTAAGAGTCACAAGGACTGCAGGGCTGTAAATGACACCTGCCCACAAAAAATGCCCTGGGGTAGGGAATAGGCAAGGAAATTCAACACATGACAAATTTTTGAAGAAGGCAATATGAAGAGGGAAGTTGTACTCACTCTTTAAAAAAAAGGAAAAGAAAAAAAAAGGGCATGCCTAAAGCTCAGTATACGGAATTATTAGCCACATGCAAATCCAACCTCCAAAAAGATTTCAGCTCACACCGGTGAAATGTCCATCAGCTAAAAGTCTACAGACTATAAATGCTGAAGGGGTTTTAGAGAACTCTGTACCTTCTAGCTGCTGGTGGGATGTAATTGGTAACAGCGCTAACGAACACTGAATGGAGCTGCTTTAAAAGGTAAAAATTGAGCTACCACATGATGCGGCAGGGCACCTTTTGGGCCTATAACCGAAGACCACCAGAATCGGAAAGACAGAGGCAGGCAAATGTGCACTGCAGCAATATTGAAATAGCCAAGACATGGAAGCAAAAATAAGGTCCATAAACAGATGAATGGACAGAGAAGACGTGGTATATGGACAGAATGGAATATCAGTCACGAAAAACAATAAAAGAACGGCATAGGCAGCACCACAGATGAGCCTAGAGATAATCACGCAACGTGAAGTAAGTCAGAATGTGAAAGACAAATGTCCTATGATATCACTTACGTTATCTGAAAATTCATAAAAATGAACATATTTCCATAGAGAAAGACAATCTCAGATTGAGATTAAGACAAACTTATGGTTAAGCCAATGAAAAGGTGTGAGGAATGGATAAATTAGGATACTGGGGTTAACACACATATACTAATACATATAAAATATATAATCCCCAAAGACCTATGGAATAGCAAGTGTGGTCTACTCAACACTCTGTAATAACCGACATGGAAAAGGACCCAAAGATCAATAGATGTATGTATATGTGTAAATGAACAAGGTTCTGTACACCTAGAACAAAAGACCTTTTTCAATCAAATTTGCTTGATAAAAACTACAACTTAAAGACACAAACAAGAATTAAGGAGGCTAAAACTTATGGGGGTTTGTCCTGGCACATTCCACTCTAATCTGCAACCTCAAAGCACAACTTGCAGCAAGGTTCTGTTTCCCTAGCAAGCAGAGTTGGCAACGTAGAAATGCTGCCACCCTAAGGCCGTTTCCTCAAACAACAGCTTTAAATCTACTGCTAATGGTCAATAATATTCACAAGGACTGCAGGGCTGTAAATGACTCATGCCCTCAAAAACTATCCTGGGGTAGGGAATGGCCATAAAAATCCAAACGGGGCAAATTTTTCAAGAAGCCAATTTGAAGTTGGGAGTTTAGCTCAATCTTAAGAAAACATGAAAAGGACATTGATAAACGCAAAACATCGGGAATTACTAGACGCAGGCAAATCCAATCTACACAAAGGTATCACCTCACACCAGTCACAGTGACCATCAGCAAAAAGTCAACAAACGATAGATGTTGAAGAAGTTGTGGAGAATAGCGTAACCTCTCGGTCTAAGTGGGATGTAAACTGGTAACAGCCAATAATAGGAACAGAATGGCAGCGCGTTTAAAGGTAAAAATTGAGTCACCATATGATCCGGAAGGCCCACTCTTGGGCCTGTCACCTGTAAAAGCCCGAATCAAAACGACACGGGATGGAGAATCGTGTACTGCAGCAGTATTTACAATAGCCAAAACATGGAAGCAAACAAAATGTCCATCAACAGATAAATGGACAAAGAAGAAGTGGTATACGTACCGAATGGAATACTAGACTCAGGAAAAAAATGAACAGTGCCGTTTTCAGGACTACAGATGAGCCTAGAAATAATCATATTAGGTTAAGTAAGTCAAAAGGGAATGACAAATATCCTATGATATCATTTATACCTGTTATCCTAAGATTGCTACCAATGAACATATTTCCACAGAAAAAGACACCCACAGACTTATAAAACAAACGACTGGTTAGCCAAAATGAAAGTTGGGAGGATGGATAAATTAGGACTATGGGGCTAACATACATATACTGATGTACGTTAAATGTATATAAACATAAAACATATAAACTATATGAATTATAGAATCACCAATACATATAAAATATATAAAGACAAAACACCTACCAAATACCAAGGGAGGTCTACTCAACATTCTGTAAAACATACATGGTAACAGGATCCGAAGATGAACAGACATATGTCGGCATTATTGAGCAGATTCTGGACAGCCAGACAATCACAACACTCTAATCGAATTTACTCCAATAAGAAATAGAAATTAAATTTAAAAAACAAACAAAAGTAAGGAGACATAAACTTTTGGGGGCTTGTCCCAGCACATTCCCCTCTAATTTACAACCTCGGAATACTACGTCCAGGAAGACTTTGTGGCCCAAAAAACAAGAGTTGAGAACGTAATAATGCTGCGCCTTGTGGCTGTTTCCCACAACAGGAGCTTTAAACCCAGTGCTAATGGTTGCTTAATAGTCACAAGGATTGCAGGGCTGAAAATGACACCTGCCCTCAAAAAATGCCCCGGTGGAGGGAATAGGCAAGAAAATTCAACACATGACACATTTTTCAAGAAGTCAATATGAAGAGGGAAGTTGTACTCACTCTTTAAAAAAAGGAAAAGAAAAAAATGGACATGAATAAAGCTCAGTATAAGGAATTATTAGCCACATGCAAACCCAACCTCCAAAAAGGTTTCAGCTCACACCAGTCAAATGACCATCAGCAGAAAGTCTACAGACTATACATGCTGAAGGGGATTTAGAGAACTGTGGACCATCTAGCTGCTGGTGGGATGTAACTGGTAAGAGCACTAACGAAAACTGAATGGAGCTGCTTTAAAAGGTAAAAATTGAGCTACCATATGATGCGGCAGGGCACCTTTTGGGCCTATAACCTAAGACCACCAGAATCGGAAAGACAGAGGCAGGCAAATGTGCACGGCAGCAATATTGAAATAGCCAAGATATGGAAGCAAAAAAAGGGTCCAAAAACAAATGAATGGACAAAGAAAAAGTGGTATACGGACAGAATGGAATAGTAACCTCGGTAAAAAAATGAACAATGCCATTTTGAGGAATACAGATGAGCCTACCAATAATCATATTAGGTTAAGTAAGTCAAAAGGGAATGACAAATATCCTATGATATCATTTATACATGTTATCCTAAGACTGCTACCAATGAACATATTTCCACCAAGAAAGACAACACACACTTATAAAACAAACTAATGGTTCACCAAAATGAAAGGTGGGAGGATGGATAAATTAGGATTATGGGGCTAACATACATATACTAATGTATGTTCAATGTATATAAACATATAATATATAAACTATATAATCACCAATACATATAAAATATATAATGAGAAAACACCTACCAAATACCAAGGGAGGTCTACTCAACATTCTGTGTGACATACATGGTAACAGGATCCGAAGATGAACAGACATATGTATGAATCATTGAGCAGATTCTGTACAGCCAGGCAATCACAACACTCTAATCAAAATTACTCCGATAAGAAATATAAAATAAATTTAAAAAAACAAACATTACTAAGGAGACATAAACTTCTGGGGGCTTGTCCCAGCACATTCCCCTCTAATTTACAACCTCGGAACACAACCTCCAGGAAGACTCTGTTACCCTAGTAACAAGAGGTGAGAACGTAATAATGCTGCCGCCTTGTGGCTGTTTCCCACAACAGCAGCTTTAAACCCAGTGCTAATGGTTGCTTAAGAGTCACAAGGACTGCAGGGCTGTAAATGACACCTGCCCACAAAAAATGCCCTGGGGTAGGGAATAGGCAAGGAAATTCAACACATGACAAATTTTTGAAGAAGGCAATATGAAGAGGGAAGTTGTACTCACTCTTTAAAAAAAAGGAAAAGAAAAAAAAAGGGCATGCCTAAAGCTCAGTATACGGAATTATTAGCCACATGCAAATCCAACCTCCAAAAAGGTTTCAGCTCACACCGGTGAAATGTCCATCAGCTAAAAGTCTACAGACTATAAATGCTGAAGGGGTTTTAGAGAACTCTGTACCTTCTAGCTGATGGTGGGATGTAATTGGTAACAGCGCTAACGAACACTGAATGGAGCTGCTTTAAAAGGTAAAAATTGAGCTACCACATGATGCGGCAGGGCACCTTTTGGGCCTATAACCGAAGACCACCAGAATCGGAAAGACAGAGGCAGGCAAATGTGCACTGCAGCAATATTGAAATAGCCAAGACATGGAAGCAAAAATAAGGTCCATAAACAGATGAATGGACAGAGAAGACGTGGTATATGGACAGAATGGAATATCAGTCACGAAAAACAATAAAAGAACGGCATAGGCAGCACCACAGATGAGCCTAGAGATAATCACGCAACGTGAAGTAAGTCAGAATGCGAAAGACAAATGTCCTATGATATCACTTACGTTATCTGAAAATTCATAAAAATGAACATATTTCCATAGAGAAAGACAATCTCAGATTGAGATTAAGACAAACTTATGGTTAAGCCAATGAAAAGGTGTGAGGAATGGATAAATTAGGATACTGGGGTTAACACACATATACTAATACATATAAAATATATAATCCCCAAAGACCTATGGAATAGCAAGTGTGGTCTACTCAACACTCTGTAATAACCGACATGGAAAAGGACCCAAAGATCAATAGATGTATGTATATGTGTAAATGAACAAGGTTCTGTACACCTAGAACAAATGACCTTTTTCAATCAAATTTGCTTGATAAAAACTACAACTTAAAGACACAAACAAGAATTAAGGAGGCTAAAACTTATGGGGGTTTGTCCTGGCACATTCCACTCTAATCTGCAACCTCAAAGCACAACTTGCAGCAAGGTTCTGTTTCCCTAGCAAGCAGAGTTGGCAACGTAGAAATGCTGCCACCCTAAGGCCGTTTCCTCAAACAACAGCTTTAAATCTACTGCTAATGGTCAATAATATTCACAAGGACTGCAGGGCTGTAAATGACTCATGCCCTCAAAAACTATCCTGGGGTAGGGAATGGCCATAAAAATCCAAACGGGGCAAATTTTTCAAGAAGCCAATTTGAAGTTGGGAGTTTAGCTCAATCTTAAGAAAACATGAAAAGGACATTGATAAACGCAAAACATCGGGAATTACTAGACGCAGGCAAATCCAATCTACACAAAGGTATCACCTCACACCAGTCACAGTGACCATCAGCAAAAAGTCAACAAACGATAGATGTTGAAGAAGTTGTGGAGAATAGCGTAACCTCTCGGTCTAAGTGGGATGTAAACTGGTAACAGCCAATAATAGGAACAGAATGGCAGCGCGTTTAAAGGTAAAAATTGAGTCACCATATGATCCGGAAGGCCCACTCTTGGGCCTGTCACCTGTAAAAGCCCGAATCAAAACGACACGGGATGGAGAATCGTGTACTGCAGCAGTATTTACAATAGCCAAAACATGGAAGCAAACAAAATGTCCATCAACAGATAAATGGACAAAGAAGAAGTGGTATACGTACCGAATGGAATACTAGACTCAGGAAAAAAATGAACAGTGCCGTTTTCAGGACTACAGATGAGCCTAGAAATAATCATATTAGGTTAAGTAAGTCAAAAGGGAATGACAAATATCCTATGATATCATTTATACCTGTTATCCTAAGATTGCTACCAATGAACATATTTCCACAGAAAAAGACACCCACAGACTTATAAAACAAACGACTGGTTAGCCAAAATGAAAGTTGGGAGGATGGATAAATTAGGACTATGGGGCTAACATACATATACTGATGTACGTTAAATGTATATAAACATAAAACATATAAACTATATGAATTATAGAATCACCAATACATATAAAATATATAAAGACAAAACACCTACCAAATACCAAGGGAGGTCTACTCAACATTCTGTAAAACATACATGGTAACAGGATCCGAAGATGAACAGACATATGTAGGAATTATTGAGCAGATTCTGGACAGCCAGACAATCACAACACTCTAATCAAATTTACTCCAATAAGAAATAGAAATTAAATTTAAAAAACAAACAAAAGTAAGGAGACATAAACTTTTGGGGGCTTGTCCCAGCACATTCCCCTCTAATTTACAACCTCGGAATACTACGTCCAGGAAGACTTTGTGGCCCAAAAAACAAGAGTTGAGAACGTAATAATGCTGCGCCTTGTGGCTGTTTCCCACAACAGGAGCTTTAAACCCAGTGCTAATGGTTGCTTAATAGTCACAAGGATTGCAGGGCTGAAAATGACACCTGCCCTCAAAAAATGCCCCGGTGGAGGGAATAGGCAAGAAAATTCAACACATGACACATTTTTCAAGAAGTCAATATGAAGAGGGAAGTTGTACTCACTCTTTAAAAAAAGGAAAAGAAAAAAATGGACATGAATAAAGCTCAGTATAAGGAATTATTAGCCACATGCAAACCCAACCTCCAAAAAGGTTTCAGCTCACACCAGTCAAATGACCATCAGCAGAAAGTCTACAGACTATACATGCTGAAGGGGATTTAGAGAACTGTGGACCATCTAGCTGCTGGTGGGATGTAACTGGTAAGAGCACTAACGAAAACTGAATGGAGCTGCTTTAAAAGGTAAAAATTGAGCTACCATATGATGCGGCAGGGCACCTTTTGGGCCTATAACCTAAGACCACCAGAATCGGAAAGACAGAGGCAGGCAAATGTGCACGGCAGCAATATTGAAATAGCCAAGATATGGAAGCAAAAAAAGGGTCCAAAAACAAATGAATGGACAAAGAAAAAGTGGTATACGGACAGAATGGAATAGTAACCTCGGTAAAAAAATGAACAATGCCATTTTGAGGAATACAGATGAGCCTACCAATAATCATATTAGGTTAAGTAAGTCAAAAGGGAATGACAAATATCCTATGATATCATTTATACATGTTATCCTAAGACTGCTACCAATGAACATATTTCCACCAAGAAAGACAACACACACTTATAAAACAAACTAATGGTTCACCAAAATGAAAGGTGGGAGGATGGATAAATTAGGATTATGGGGCTAACATACATATACTAATGTATGTTCAATGTATATAAACATATAATATATAAACTATATAATCACCAATACATATAAAATATATAATGAGAAAACACCTACCAAATACCAAGGGAGGTCTACTCAACATTCTGTGTGACATACATGGTAACAGGATCCGAAGATGAACAGACATATGTATGAATCATTGAGCAGATTCTGTACAGCCAGGCAATCACAACACTCTAATCAAAATTACTCCGATAAGAAATATAAAATAAATTTAAAAAAACAAACATTACTAAGGAGATATAAACTTCTGGGGGCTTGTCCCAGCACATTCCCCTCTAATTTACAACCTCGGAACACAACCTCCAGGAAGACTCTGTTACCCTAGTAACAAGAGGTGAGAACGTAATAATGCTGCCGCCTTGTGGCTGTTTCCCACAACAGCAGCTTTAAACCCAGTGCTAATGGTTGCTTAAGAGTCACAAGGACTGCAGGGCTGTAAATGACACCTGCCCACAAAAAATGCCCTGGGGTAGGGAATAGGCAAGGAAATTCAACACATGACAAATTTTTGAAGAAGGCAATATGAAGAGGGAAGTTGTACTCACTCTTTAAAAAAAAGGAAAAGAAAAAAAAAGGGCATGCCTAAAGCTCAGTATACGGAATTATTAGCCACATGCAAATCCAACCTCCAAAAAGGTTTCAGCTCACACCGGTGAAATGTCCATCAGCTAAAAGTCTACAGACTATAAATGCTGAAGGGGTTTTAGAGAACTCTGTACCTTCTAGCTGCTGGTGGGATGTAATTGGTAACAGCGCTAACGAACACTGAATGGAGCTGCTTTAAAAGGTAAAAATTGAGCTACCACATGATGCGGCAGGGCACCTTTTGGGCCTATAACCGAAGACCACCAGAATCGGAAAGACAGAGGCAGGCAAATGTGCACTGCAGCAATATTGAAATAGCCAAGACATGGAAGCAAAAATAAGGTCCATAAACAGATGAATGGACAGAGAAGACGTGGTATATGGACAGAATGGAATATCAGTCACGAAAAACAATAAAAGAACGGCATAGGCAGCACCACAGATGAGCCTAGAGATAATCACGCAACGTGAAGTAAGTCAGAATGCGAAAGACAAATGTCCTATGATATCACTTACGTTATCTGAAAATTCATAAAAATGAACATATTTCCATAGAGAAAGACAATCTCAGATTGAGATTAAGACAAACTTATGGTTAAGCCAATGAAAAGGTGTGAGGAATGGATAAATTAGGATACTGGGGTTAACACACATATACTAATACATATAAAATATATAATCCCCAAAGACCTATGGAATAGCAAGTGTGGTCTACTCAACACTCTGTAATAACCGACATGGAAAAGGACCCAAAGATCAATAGATGTATGTATATGTGTAAATGAACAAGGTTCTGTACACCTAGAACAAATGACCTTTTTCAATCAAATTTGCTTGATAAAAACTACAACTTAAAGACACAAACAAGAATTAAGGAGGCTAAAACTTATGGGGGTTTGTCCTGGCACATTCCACTCTAATCTGCAACCTCAAAGCACAACTTGCAGCAAGGTTCTGTTTCCCTAGCAAGCAGAGTTGGCAACGTAGAAATGCTGCCACCCTAAGGCCGTTTCCTCAAACAACAGCTTTAAATCTACTGCTAATGGTCAATAATATTCACAAGGACTGCAGGGCTGTAAATGACTCATGCCCTCAAAAACTATCCTGGGGTAGGGAATGGCCATAAAAATCCAAACGGGGCAAATTTTTCAAAAAGCCAATTTGAAGTTGGGAGTTTAGCTCAATTTTAAGAAAACATGAAAAGGACATTGATAAACGCAAAACATCGGGAATTACTAGACGCAGGCAAATCCAATCTACACAAAGCTATCACCTCACACCAGTCACAGTGACCATCAGCAAAAAGTCAACAAACGATAGATGTTGAAGAAGTTGTGGAGAATAGCGTAACCTCTCGGTCTAAGTGGGATGTAAACTGGTAACAGCCAATAATAGGAACAGAATGGCAGCGCGTTTAAAGGTAAAAATTGAGTCACCATATGATCCGGAAGGCCCACTCTTGGGCCTGTCACCTGTAAAAGCCCGAATCAAAACGACACGGGATGGAGAATCGTGTACTGCAGCAGTATTTACAATAGCCAAAACATGGAAGCAAACAAAATGTCCATCAACAGATAAATGGACAAAGAAGAAGTGGTATACGTACCGAATGGAATACTAGACTCAGGAAAAAAATGAACAGTGCCGTTTGCAGGACTACAGATGAGCCTAGAAATAATCATATTAGGTTAAGTAAGTCAAAAGGGAATGACAAATATCCTATGATATCATTTATACCTGTTATCCTAAGATTGCTACCAATGAACATATTTCCACAGAAAAAGACACCCACAGACTTATAAAACAAACGACTGGTTAGCCAAAATGAAAGTTGGGAGGATGGATAAATTAGGACTATGGGGCTAACATACATATACTGATGTACGTTAAATGTATATAAACATAAAACATATAAACTATATGAATTATAGAATCACCAATACATATAAAATATATAAAGACAAAACACCTACCAAATACCAAGGGAGGTCTACTCAACATTCTGTAAAACATACATGGTAACAGGATCCGAAGATGAACAGACATATGTCGGCATTATTGAGCAGATTCTGGACAGCCAGACAATCACAACACTCTAATCAAATTTACTCCAATAAGAAATAGAAATTAAATTTAAAAAACAAACAAAAGTAAGGAGACATAAACTTTTGGGGGCTTGTCCCAGCACATTCCCCTCTAATTTACAACCTCGGAATACTACGTCCAGGAAGACTTTGTGGCCCAAAAAACAAGAGTTGAGAACGTAATAATGCTGCGCCTTGTGGCTGTTTCCCACAACAGGAGCTTTAAACCCAGTGCTAATGGTTGCTTAATAGTCACAAGGATTGCAGGGCTGAAAATGACACCTGCCCTCAAAAAATGCCCCGGTGGAGGGAATAGGCAAGAAAATTCAACACATGACACATTTTTCAAGAAGTCAATATGAAGAGGGAAGTTGTACTCACTCTTTAAAAAAAGGAAAAGAAAAAAATGGACATGAATAAAGCTCAGTATAAGGAATTATTAGCCACATGCAAACCCAACCTCCAAAAAGGTTTCAGCTCACACCAGTCAAATGACCATCAGCAGAAAGTCTACAGACTATACATGCTGAAGGGGATTTAGAGAACTGTGGACCATCTAGCTGCTGGTGGGATGTAACTGGTAAGAGCACTAACGAAAACTGAATGGAGCTGCTTTAAAAGGTAAAAATTGAGCTACCATATGATGCGGCAGGGCACCTTTTGGGCCTATAACCTAAGACCACCAGAATCGGAAAGACAGAGGCAGGCAAATGTGCACGGCAGCAATATTGAAATAGCCAAGATATGGAAGCAAAAAAAGGGTCCAAAAACAAATGAATGGACAAAGAAAAAGTGGTATACGGACAGAATGGAATAGTAACCTCGGTAAAAAAATGAACAATGCCATTTTGAGGAATACAGATGAGCCTACCAATAATCATATTAGGTTAAGTAAGTCAAAAGGGAATGACAAATATCCTATGATATCATTTATACATGTTATCCTAAGACTGCTACCAATGAACATATTTCCACCAAGAAAGACAACACACACTTATAAAACAAACTAATGGTTCACCAAAATGAAAGGTGGGAGGATGGATAAATTAGGATTATGGGGCTAACATACATATACTAATGTATGTTCAATGTATATAAACATATAATATATAAACTATATAATCACCAATACATATAAAATATATAATGAGAAAACACCTACCAAATACCAAGGGAGGTCTACTCAACATTCTGTGTGACATACATGGTAACAGGATCCGAAGATGAACAGACATATGTATGAATCATTGAGCAGATTCTGTACAGCCAGGCAATCACAACACTCTAATCAAAATTACTCCGATAAGAAATATAAAATAAATTTAAAAAAACAAACATTACTAAGGAGACATAAACTTCTGGGGGCTTGTCCCAGCACATTCCCCTCTAATTTACAACCTCGGAACACAACCTCCAGGAAGACTCTGTTACCCTAGTAACAAGAGGTGAGAACGTAATAATGCTGCCGCCTTGTGGCTGTTTCCCACAACAGCAGCTTTAAACCCAGTGCTAATGGCTGCTTAAGAGTCACAAGGACTGCAGGGCTGTAAATGACACCTGCCCACAAAAAATGCCCTGGGGTAGGGAATAGGCAAGGAAATTCAACACATGACAAATTTTTGAAGAAGGCAATATGAAGAGGGAAGTTGTACTCACTCTTTAAAAAAAAGGAAAAGAAAAAAAAAGGGCATGCCTAAAGCTCAGTATACGGAATTATTAGCCACATGCAAATCCAACCTCCAAAAAGATTTCAGCTCACACCGGTGAAATGTCCATCAGCTAAAAGTCTACAAACTATAAATGCTGAAGGGGTTTTAGAGAACTCTGTACCTTCTAGCTGCTGGTGGGATGTAATTGGTAACAGCGCTAACGAACACTGAATGGAGCTGCTTTAAAAGGTAAAAATTGAGCTACCACATGATGCGGCAGGGCACCTTTTGGGCCTATAACCGAAGACCACCAGAATCGGAAAGACAGAGGCAGGCAAATGTGCACTGCAGCAATATTGAAATAGCCAAGACATGGAAGCAAAAATAAGGTCCATAAACAGATGAATGGACAGAGAAGACGTGGTATATGGACAGAATGGAATATCAGTCACGAAAAACAATAAAAGAACGGCATAGGCAGCACCACAGATGAGCCTAGAGATAATCACGCAACGTGAAGTAAGTCAGAATGCGAAAGACAAATGTCCTATGATATCACTTACGTTATCTGAAAATTCATAAAAATGAACATATTTCCGTAGAGAAAGACAATCTCAGATTGAGATTAAGACAAACTTATGGTTAAGCCAATGAAAAGGTGTGAGGAATGGATAAATTAGGATACTGGGGTTAACACACATATACTAATACATATAAAATATATAATCCCCAAAGACCTATGGAATAGCAAGTGTGGTCTACTCAACACTCTGTAATAACCGACATGGAAAAGGACCCAAAGATCAATAGATGTATGTATATGTGTAAATGAACAAGGTTCTGTACACCTAGAACAAAAGACCTTTTTCAATCAAATTTGCTTGATAAAAACTACAACTTAAAGACACAAACAAGAATTAAGGAGGCTAAAACTTATGGGGGTTTGTCCTGGCACATTCCACTCTAATCTGCAACCTCAAAGCACAACTTGCAGCAAGGTTCTGTTTCCCTAGCAAGCAGAGTTGGCAACGTAGAAATGCTGCCACCCTAAGGCCGTTTCCTCAAACAACAGCTTTAAATCTACTGCTAATGGTCAATAATATTCACAAGGACTGCAGGGCTGTAAATGACTCATGCCCTCAAAAACTATCCTGGGGTAGGGAATGGCCATAAAAATCCAAACGGGGCAAATTTTTCAAGAAGCCAATTTGAAGTTGGGAGTTTAGCTCAATCTTAAGAAAACATGAAAAGGACATTGATAAACGCAAAACATCGGGAATTACTAGACGCAGGCAAATCCAATCTACACAAAGGTATCACCTCACACCAGTCACAGTGACCATCAGCAAAAAGTCAACAAACGATAGATGTTGAAGAAGTTGTGGAGAATAGCGTAACCTCTCGGTCTAAGTGGGATGTAAACTGGTAACAGCCAATAATAGGAACAGAATGGCAGCGCGTTTAAAGGTAAAAATTGAGTCACCATATGATCCGGAAGGCCCACTCTTGGGCCTGTCACCTGTAAAAGCCCGAATCAAAACGACACGGGATGGAGAATCGTGTACTGCAGCAGTATTTACAATAGCCAAAACATGGAAGCAAACAAAATGTCCATCAACAGATAAATGGACAAAGAAGAAGTGGTATACGTACCGAATGGAATACTAGACTCAGGAAAAAAATGAACAGTGCCGTTTTCAGGACTACAGATGAGCCTAGAAATAATCATATTAGGTTAAGTAAGTCAAAAGGGAATGACAAATATCCTATGATATCATTTGTACCTGTTATCCTAAGATTGCTACCAATGAACATATTTCCACAGAAAAAGACACCCACAGACTTATAAAACAAACGAATGGTTAGCCAAAAGGAAAGTTGGGAGGATGGATAAATTAGGACTATGGGGCTAACATACATATACTGATGTACGTTAAATGTATATAAACATAAAACATATAAACTATATGAATTATAGAATCACCAATACATATAAAATATATAAAGACAAAACACCTACCAAATACCAAGGGAGGTCTACTCAACATTCTGTAAAACATACATGGTAACAGGATCCGAAGATGAACAGACATATGTAGGAATTATTGAGCAGATTCTGGACAGCCAGACAATCACAACACTCTAATCAAATTTACTCCAATAAGAAATAGAAATTAAATTTAAAAAACAAACAAAAGTAAGGAGACATAAACTTTTGGGGGCTTGTCCCAGCACATTCCCCTCTAATTTACAACCTCGGAATACTACGTCCAGGAAGACTTTGTGGCCCAAAAAACAAGAGTTGAGAACGTAATAATGCTGCGCCTTGTGGCTGTTTCCCACAACAGGAGCTTTAAACCCAGTGCTAATGGTTGCTTAATAGTCACAAGGATTGCAGGGCTGAAAATGACACCTGCCCTCAAAAAATGCCCCGGTGGAGGGAATAGGCAAGAAAATTCAACACATGACACATTTTTCAAGAAGTCAATATGAAGAGGGAAGTTGTACTCACTCTTTAAAAAAAGGAAAAGAAAAAAATGGACATGAATAAAGCTCAGTATAAGGAATTATTAGCCACATGCAAACCCAACCTCCAAAAAGGTTTCAGCTCACACCAGTCAAATGACCATCAGCAGAAAGTCTACAGACTATACATGCTGAAGGGGATTTAGAGAACTGTGGACCATCTAGCTGCTGGTGGGATGTAACTGGTAAGAGCACTAACGAAAACTGAATGGAGCTGCTTTAAAAGGTAAAAATTGAGCTACCATATGATGCGGCAGGGCACCTTTTGGGCCTATAACCTAAGACCACCAGAATCGGAAAGACAGAGGCAGGCAAATGTGCACGGCAGCAATATTGAAATAGCCAAGATATGGAAGCAAAAAAAGGGTCCAAAAACAAATGAATGGACAAAGAAAAAGTGGTATACGGACAGAATGGAATAGTAACCTCGGTAAAAAAATGAACAATGCCATTTTGAGGAATACAGATGAGCCTACCAATAATCATATTAGGTTAAGTAAGTCAAAAGGGAATGACAAATATCCTATGATATCATTTATACATGTTATCCTAAGACTGCTACCAATGAACATATTTCCACCAAGAAAGACAACACACACTTATAAAACAAACTAATGGTTCACCAAAATGAAAGGTGGGAGGATGGATAAATTAGGATTATGGGGCTAACATACATATACTAATGTATGTTCAATGTATATAAACATATAATATATAAACTATATAATCACCAATACATATAAAATATATAATGAGAAAACACCTACCAAATACCAAGGGAGGTCTACTCAACATTCTGTGTGACACACATGGTAACAGGATCCGAAGATGAACAGACATATGTATGAATCATTGAGCAGATTCTGTACAGCCAGGCAATCACAACACTCTAATCAAAATTACTCCGATAAGAAATATAAAATAAATTTAAAAAAACAAACATTACTAAGGAGACATAAACTTCTGGGGGCTTGTCCCAGCACATTCCCCTCTAATTTACAACCTCGGAACACAACCTCCAGGAAGACTCTGTTACCCTAGTAACAAGAGGTGAGAACGTAATAATGCTGCCGCCTTGTGGCTGTTTCCCACAACAGCAGCTTTAAACCCAGTGCTAATGGCTGCTTAAGAGTCACAAGGACTGCAGGGCTGTAAATGACACCTGCCCACAAAAAATGCCCTGGGGTAGGGAATAGGCAAGGAAATTCAACACATGACAAATTTTTGAAGAAGGCAATATGAAGAGGGAAGTTGTACTCACTCTTTAAAAAAAAGGAAAAGAAAAAAAAAGGGCATGCCTAAAGCTCAGTATACGGAATTATTAGCCACATGCAAATCCAACCTCCAAAAAGGTTTCAGCTCACACCGGTGAAATGTCCATCAGCTAAAAGTCTACAGACTATAAATGCTGAAGGGGTTTTAGAGAACTCTGTACCTTCTAGCTGCTGGTGGGATGTAATTGGTAACAGCGCTAACGAACACTGAATGGAGCTGCTTTAAAAGGTAAAAATTGAGCTACCACATGATGCGGCAGGGCACCTTTTGGGCCTATAACCGAAGACCACCAGAATCGGAAAGACAGAGGCAGGCAAATGTGCACTGCAGCAATATTGAAATAGCCAAGACATGGAAGCAAAAATAAGGTCCATAAACAGATGAATGGACAGAGAAGACGTGGTATATGGACAGAATGGAATATCAGTCACGAAAAACAATAAAAGAACGGCATAGGCAGCACCACAGATGAGCCTAGAGATAATCACGCAACGTGAAGTAAGTCAGAATGCGAAAGACAAATGTCCTATGATATCACTTACGTTATCTGAAAATTCATAAAAATGAACATATTTCCATAGAGAAAGACAATCTCAGATTGAGATTAAGACAAACTTATGGTTAAGCCAATGAAAAGGTGTGAGGAATGGATAAATTAGGATACTGGGGTTAACACACATATACTAATACATATAAAATATATAATCCCCAAAGACCTATGGAATAGCAAGTGTGGTCTACTCAACACTCTGTAATAACCGACATGGAAAAGGACCCAAAGATCAATAGATGTATGTATATGTGTAAATGAACAAGGTTCTGTACACCTAGAACAAAAGACCTTTTTCAATCAAATTTGCTTGATAAAAACTACAACTTAAAGACACAAACAAGAATTAAGGAGGCTAAAACTTATGGGGGTTTGTCCTGGCACATTCCACTCTAATCTGCAACCTCAAAGCACAACTTGCAGCAAGGTTCTGTTTCCCTAGCAAGCAGAGTTGGCAACGTAGAAATGCTGCCACCCTAAGGCCGTTTCCTCAAACAACAGCTTTAAATCTACTGCTAATGGTCAATAATATTCACAAGGACTGCAGGGCTGTAAATGACTCATGCCCTCAAAAACTATCCTGGGGTAGGGAATGGCCATAAAAATCCAAACGGGGCAAATTTTTCAAAAAGCCAATTTGAAGTTGGGAGTTTAGCTCAATTTTAAGAAAACATGAAAAGGACATTGATAAACGCAAAACATCGGGAATTACTAGACGCAGGCAAATCCAATCTACACAAAGCTATCACCTCACACCAGTCACAGTGACCATCAGCAAAAAGTCAACAAACGATAGATGTTGAAGAAGTTGTGGAGAATAGCGTAACCTCTCGGTCTAAGTGGGATGTAAACTGGTAACAGCCAATAATAGGAACAGAATGGCAGCGCGTTTAAAGGTAAAAATTGAGTCACCATATGATCCGGAAGGCCCACTCTTGGGCCTGTCACCTGTAAAAGCCCGAATCAAAACGACACGGGATGGAGAATCGTGTACTGCAGCAGTATTTACAATAGCCAAAACATGGAAGCAAACAAAATGTCCATCAACAGATAAATGGACAAAGAAGAAGTGGTATACGTACCGAATGGAATACTAGACTCAGGAAAAAAATGAACAGTGCCGTTTGCAGGACTACAGATGAGCCTAGAAATAATCATATTAGGTTAAGTAAGTCAAAAGGGAATGACAAATATCCTATGATATCATTTATACCTGTTATCCTAAGATTGCTACCAATGAACATATTTCCACAGAAAAAGACACCCACAGACTTATAAAACAAACGACTGGTTAGCCAAAATGAAAGTTGGGAGGATGGATAAATTAGGACTATGGGGCTAACATACATATACTGATGTACGTTAAATGTATATAAACATAAAACATATAAACTATATGAATTATAGAATCACCAATACATATAAAATATATAAAGACAAAACACCTACCAAATACCAAGGGAGGTCTACTCAACATTCTGTAAAACATACATGGTAACAGGATCCGAAGATGAACAGACATATGTCGGCATTATTGAGCAGATTCTGGACAGCCAGACAATCACAACACTCTAATCAAATTTACTCCAATAAGAAATAGAAATTAAATTTAAAAAACAAACAAAAGTAAGGAGACATAAACTTTTGGGGGCTTGTCCCAGCACATTCCCCTCTAATTTACAACCTCGGAATACTACGTCCAGGAAGACTTTGTGGCCCAAAAAACAAGAGTTGAGAACGTAATAATGCTGCGCCTTGTGGCTGTTTCCCACAACAGGAGCTTTAAACCCAGTGCTAATGGTTGCTTAATAGTCACAAGGATTGCAGGGCTGAAAATGACACCTGCCCTCAAAAAATGCCCCGGTGGAGGGAATAGGCAAGAAAATTCAACACATGACACATTTTTCAAGAAGTCAATATGAAGAGGGAAGTTGTACTCACTCTTTAAAAAAAGGAAAAGAAAAAAATGGACATGAATAAAGCTCAGTATAAGGAATTATTAGCCACATGCAAACCCAACCTCCAAAAAGGTTTCAGCTCACACCAGTCAAATGACCATCAGCAGAAAGTCTACAGACTATACATGCTGAAGGGGATTTAGAGAACTGTGGACCATCTAGCTGCTGGTGGGATGTAACTGGTAAGAGCACTAACGAAAACTGAATGGAGCTGCTTTAAAAGGTAAAAATTGAGCTACCATATGATGCGGCAGGGCACCTTTTGGGCCTATAACCTAAGACCACCAGAATCGGAAAGACAGAGGCAGGCAAATGTGCACGGCAGCAATATTGAAATAGCCAAGATATGGAAGCAAAAAAAGGGTCCAAAAACAAATGAATGGACAAAGAAAAAGTGGTATACGGACAGAATGGAATAGTAACCTCGGTAAAAAAATGAACAATGCCATTTTGAGGAATACAGATGAGCCTACCAATAATCATATTAGGTTAAGTAAGTCAAAAGGGAATGACAAATATCCTATGATATCATTTATACATGTTATCCTAAGACTGCTACCAATGAACATATTTCCACCAAGAAAGACAACACACACTTATAAAACAAACTAATGGTTCACCAAAATGAAAGGTGGGAGGATGGATAAATTAGGATTATGGGGCTAACATACATATACTAATGTATGTTCAATGTATATAAACATATAATATATAAACTATATAATCACCAATACATATAAAATATATAATGAGAAAACACCTACCAAATACCAAGGGAGGTCTACTCAACATTCTGTGTGACATACATGGTAACAGGATCCGAAGATGAACAGACATATGTATGAATCATTGAGCAGATTCTGTACAGCCAGGCAATCACAACACTCTAATCAAAATTACTCCGATAAGAAATATAAAATAAATTTAAAAAAACAAACATTACTAAGGAGACATAAACTTCTGGGGGCTTGTCCCAGCACATTCCCCTCTAATTTACAACCTCGGAACACAACCTCCAGGAAGACTCTGTTACCCTAGTAACAAGAGGTGAGAACGTAATAATGCTGCCGCCTTGTGGCTGTTTCCCACAACAGCAGCTTTAAACCCAGTGCTAATGGCTGCTTAAGAGTCACAAGGACTGCAGGGCTGTAAATGACACCTGCCCACAAAAAATGCCCTGGGGTAGGGAATAGGCAAGGAAATTCAACACATGACAAATTTTTGAAGAAGGCAATATGAAGAGGGAAGTTGTACTCACTCTTTAAAAAAAAGGAAAAGAAAAAAAAAGGGCATGCCTAAAGCTCAGTATACGGAATTATTAGCCACATGCAAATCCAACCTCCAAAAAGATTTCAGCTCACACCGGTGAAATGTCCATCAGCTAAAAGTCTACAAACTATAAATGCTGAAGGGGTTTTAGAGAACTCTGTACCTTCTAGCTGCTGGTGGGATGTAATTGGTAACAGCGCTAACGAACACTGAATGGAGCTGCTTTAAAAGGTAAAAATTGAGCTACCACATGATGCGGCAGGGCACCTTTTGGGCCTATAACCGAAGACCACCAGAATCGGAAAGACAGAGGCAGGCAAATGTGCACTGCAGCAATATTGAAATAGCCAAGACATGGAAGCAAAAATAAGGTCCATAAACAGATGAATGGACAGAGAAGACGTGGTATATGGACAGAATGGAATATCAGTCACGAAAAACAATAAAAGAACGGCATAGGCAGCACCACAGATGAGCCTAGAGATAATCACGCAACGTGAAGTAAGTCAGAATGCGAAAGACAAATGTCCTATGATATCACTTACGTTATCTGAAAATTCATAAAAATGAACATATTTCCGTAGAGAAAGACAATCTCAGATTGAGATTAAGACAAACTTATGGTTAAGCCAATGAAAAGGTGTGAGGAATGGATAAATTAGGATACTGGGGTTAACACACATATACTAATACATATAAAATATATAATCCCCAAAGACCTATGGAATAGCAAGTGTGGTCTACTCAACACTCTGTAATAACCGACATGGAAAAGGACCCAAAGATCAATAGATGTATGTATATGTGTAAATGAACAAGGTTCTGTACACCTAGAACAAAAGACCTTTTTCAATCAAATTTGCTTGATAAAAACTACAACTTAAAGACACAAACAAGAATTAAGGAGGCTAAAACTTATGGGGGTTTGTCCTGGCACATTCCACTCTAATCTGCAACCTCAAAGCACAACTTGCAGCAAGGTTCTGTTTCCCTAGCAAGCAGAGTTGGCAACGTAGAAATGCTGCCACCCTAAGGCCGTTTCCTCAAACAACAGCTTTAAATCTACTGCTAATGGTCAATAATATTCACAAGGACTGCAGGGCTGTAAATGACTCATGCCCTCAAAAACTATCCTGGGGTAGGGAATGGCCATAAAAATCCAAACGGGGCAAATTTTTCAAGAAGCCAATTTGAAGTTGGGAGTTTAGCTCAATCTTAAGAAAACATGAAAAGGACATTGATAAACGCAAAACATCGGGAATTACTAGACGCAGGCAAATCCAATCTACACAAAGGTATCACCTCACACCAGTCACAGTGACCATCAGCAAAAAGTCAACAAACGATAGATGTTGAAGAAGTTGTGGAGAATAGCGTAACCTCTCGGTCTAAGTGGGATGTAAACTGGTAACAGCCAATAATAGGAACAGAATGGCAGCGCGTTTAAAGGTAAAAATTGAGTCACCATATGATCCGGAAGGCCCACTCTTGGGCCTGTCACCTGTAAAAGCCCGAATCAAAACGACACGGGATGGAGAATCGTGTACTGCAGCAGTATTTACAATAGCCAAAACATGGAAGCAAACAAAATGTCCATCAACAGATAAATGGACAAAGAAGAAGTGGTATACGTACCGAATGGAATACTAGACTCAGGAAAAAAATGAACAGTGCCGTTTTCAGGACTACAGATGAGCCTAGAAATAATCATATTAGGTTAAGTAAGTCAAAAGGGAATGACAAATATCCTATGATATCATTTGTACCTGTTATCCTAAGATTGCTACCAATGAACATATTTCCACAGAAAAAGACACCCACAGACTTATAAAACAAACGAATGGTTAGCCAAAAGGAAAGTTGGGAGGATGGATAAATTAGGACTATGGGGCTAACATACATATACTGATGTACGTTAAATGTATATAAACATAAAACATATAAACTATATGAATTATAGAATCACCAATACATATAAAATATATAAAGACAAAACACCTACCAAATACCAAGGGAGGTCTACTCAACATTCTGTAAAACATACATGGTAACAGGATCCGAAGATGAACAGACATATGTAGGAATTATTGAGCAGATTCTGGACAGCCAGACAATCACAACACTCTAATCAAATTTACTCCAATAAGAAATAGAAATTAAATTTAAAAAACAAACAAAAGTAAGGAGACATAAACTTTTGGGGGCTTGTCCCAGCACATTCCCCTCTAATTTACAACCTCGGAATACTACGTCCAGGAAGACTTTGTGGCCCAAAAAACAAGAGTTGAGAACGTAATAATGCTGCGCCTTGTGGCTGTTTCCCACAACAGGAGCTTTAAACCCAGTGCTAATGGTTGCTTAATAGTCACAAGGATTGCAGGGCTGAAAATGACACCTGCCCTCAAAAAATGCCCCGGTGGAGGGAATAGGCAAGAAAATTCAACACATGACACATTTTTCAAGAAGTCAATATGAAGAGGGAAGTTGTACTCACTCTTTAAAAAAAGGAAAAGAAAAAAATGGACATGAATAAAGCTCAGTATAAGGAATTATTAGCCACATGCAAACCCAACCTCCAAAAAGGTTTCAGCTCACACCAGTCAAATGACCATCAGCAGAAAGTCTACAGACTATACATGCTGAAGGGGATTTAGAGAACTGTGGACCATCTAGCTGCTGGTGGGATGTAACTGGTAAGAGCACTAACGAAAACTGAATGGAGCTGCTTTAAAAGGTAAAAATTGAGCTACCATATGATGCGGCAGGGCACCTTTTGGGCCTATAACCTAAGACCACCAGAATCGGAAAGACAGAGGCAGGCAAATGTGCACGGCAGCAATATTGAAATAGCCAAGATATGGAAGCAAAAAAAGGGTCCAAAAACAAATGAATGGACAAAGAAAAAGTGGTATACGGACAGAATGGAATAGTAACCTCGGTAAAAAAATGAACAATGCCATTTTGAGGAATACAGATGAGCCTACCAATAATCATATTAGGTTAAGTAAGTCAAAAGGGAATGACAAATATCCTATGATATCATTTATACATGTTATCCTAAGACTGCTACCAATGAACATATTTCCACCAAGAAAGACAACACACACTTATAAAACAAACTAATGGTTCACCAAAATGAAAGGTGGGAGGATGGATAAATTAGGATTATGGGGCTAACATACATATACTAATGTATGTTCAATGTATATAAACATATAATATATAAACTATATAATCACCAATACATATAAAATATATAATGAGAAAACACCTACCAAATACCAAGGGAGGTCTACTCAACATTCTGTGTGACACACATGGTAACAGGATCCGAAGATGAACAGACATATGTATGAATCATTGAGCAGATTCTGTACAGCCAGGCAATCACAACACTCTAATCAAAATTACTCCGATAAGAAATATAAAATAAATTTAAAAAAACAAACATTACTAAGGAGACATAAACTTCTGGGGGCTTGTCCCAGCACATTCCCCTCTAATTTACAACCTCGGAACACAACCTCCAGGAAGACTCTGTTACCCTAGTAACAAGAGGTGAGAACGTAATAATGCTGCCGCCTTGTGGCTGTTTCCCACAACAGCAGCTTTAAACCCAGTGCTAATGGCTGCTTAAGAGTCACAAGGACTGCAGGGCTGTAAATGACACCTGCCCACAAAAAATGCCCTGGGGTAGGGAATAGGCAAGGAAATTCAACACATGACAAATTTTTGAAGAAGGCAATATGAAGAGGGAAGTTGTACTCACTCTTTAAAAAAAAGGAAAAGAAAAAAAAAGGGCATGCCTAAAGCTCAGTATACGGAATTATTAGCCACTGCAAATCCAACCTCCAAAAAGGTTTCAGCTCACACCGGTGAAATGTCCATCAGCTAAAAGTCTACAGACTATAAATGCTGAAGGGGTTTTAGAGAACTCTGTACCTTCTAGCTGCTGGTGGGATGTAATTGGTAACAGCGCTAACGAACACTGAATGGAGCTGCTTTAAAAGGTAAAAATTGAGCTACCACATGATGCGGCAGGGCACCTTTTGGGCCTATAACCGAAGACCACCAGAATCGGAAAGACAGAGGCAGGCAAATGTGCACTGCAGCAATATTGAAATAGCCAAGACATGGAAGCAAAAATAAGGTCCATAAACAGATGAATGGACAGAGAAGACGTGGTATATGGACAGAATGGAATATCAGTCACGAAAAACAATAAAAGAACGGCATAGGCAGCACCACAGATGAGCCTAGAGATAATCACGCAACGTGAAGTAAGTCAGAATGCGAAAGACAAATGTCCTATGATATCACTTACGTTATCTGAAAATTCATAAAAATGAACATATTTCCATAGAGAAAGACAATCTCAGATTGAGATTAAGACAAACTTATGGTTAAGCCAATGAAAAGGTGTGAGGAATGGATAAATTAGGATACTGGGGTTAACACACATATACTAATACATATAAAATATATAATCCCCAAAGACCTATGGAATAGCAAGTGTGGTCTACTCAACACTCTGTAATAACCGACATGGAAAAGGACCCAAAGATCAATAGATGTATGTATATGTGTAAATGAACAAGGTTCTGTACACCTAGAACAAAAGACCTTTTTCAATCAAATTTGCTTGATAAAAACTACAACTTAAAGACACAAACAAGAATTAAGGAGGCTAAAACTTATGGGGGTTTGTCCTGGCACATTCCACTCTAATCTGCAACCTCAAAGCACAACTTGCAGCAAGGTTCTGTTTCCCTAGCAAGCAGAGTTGGCAACGTAGAAATGCTGCCACCCTAAGGCCGTTTCCTCAAACAACAGCTTTAAATCTACTGCTAATGGCCAATAATATTCACAAGGACTGCAGGGCTGTAAATGACTCATGCCCTCAAAAACTATCCTGGGGTAGGGAATGGCCATAAAAATCCAAACGGGGCAAATTTTTCAAGAAGCCAATTTGAAGTTGGGAGTTTAGCTCAATCTTAAGAAAACATGAAAAGGACATTGATAAACGCAAAACATCGGGAATTACTAGACGCAGGCAAATCCAATCTACACAAAGGTATCACCTCACACCAGTCACAGTGACCATCAGCAAAAAGTCAACAAACGATAGATGTTGAAGAAGTTGTGGAGAATAGCGTAACCTCTCGGTCTAAGTGGGATGTAAACTGGTAACAGCCAATAATAGGAACAGAATGGCAGCGCGTTTAAAGGTAAAAATTGAGTCACCATATGATCCGGAAGGCCCACTCTTGGGCCTGTCACCTGTAAAAGCCCGAATCAAAACGACACGGGATGGAGAATCGTGTACTGCAGCAGTATTTACAATAGCCAAAACATGGAAGCAAACAAAATGTCCATCAACAGATAAATGGACAAAGAAGAAGTGGTATACGTACCGAATGGAATACTAGACTCAGGAAAAAAATGAACAGTGCCGTTTTCAGGACTACAGATGAGCCTAGAAATAATCATATTAGGTTAAGTAAGTCAAAAGGGAATGACAAATATCCTATGATATCATTTGTACCTGTTATCCTAAGATTGCTACCAATGAACATATTTCCACAGAAAAAGACACCCACAGACTTATAAAACAAACGAATGGTTAGCCAAAAGGAAAGTTGGGAGGATGGATAAATTAGGACTATGGGGCTAACATACATATACTGATGTACGTTAAATGTATATAAACATAAAACATATAAACTATATGAATTATAGAATCACCAATACATATAAAATATATAAAGACAAAACACCTACCAAATACCAAGGGAGGTCTACTCAACATTCTGTAAAACATACATGGTAACAGGATCCGAAGATGAACAGACATATGTCGGCATTATTGAGCAGATTCTGGACAGCCAGACAATCACAACACTCTAATCAAATTTACTCCAATAAGAAATAGAAATTAAATTTAAAAAACAAACAAAAGTAAGGAGACATAAACTTTTGGGGGCTTGTCCCAGCACATTCCCCTCTAATTTACAACCTCGGAATACTACGTCCAGGAAGACTTTGTGGCCCAAAAAACAAGAGTTGAGAACGTAATAATGCTGCGCCTTGTGGCTGTTTCCCACAACAGGAGCTTTAAACCCAGTGCTAATGGTTGCTTAATAGTCACAAGGATTGCAGGGCTGAAAATGACACCTGCCCTCAAAAAATGCCCCGGTGGAGGGAATAGGCAAGAAAATTCAACACATGACACATTTTTCAAGAAGTCAATATGAAGAGGGAAGTTGTACTCACTCTTTAAAAAAAGGAAAAGAAAAAAATGGACATGAATAAAGCTCAGTATAAGGAATTATTAGCCACATGCAAACCCAACCTCCAAAAAGGTTTCAGCTCACACCAGTCAAATGACCATCAGCAGAAAGTCTACAGACTATACATGCTGAAGGGGATTTAGAGAACTGTGGACCATCTAGCTGCTGGTGGGATGTAACTGGTAAGAGCACTAACGAAAACTGAATGGAGCTGCTTTAAAAGGTAAAAATTGAGCTACCATATGATGCGGCAGGGCACCTTTTGGGCCTATAACCTAAGACCACCAGAATCGGAAAGACAGAGGCAGGCAAATGTGCACGGCAGCAATATTGAAATAGCCAAGATATGGAAGCAAAAAAAGGGTCCAAAAACAAATGAATGGACAAAGAAAAAGTGGTATACGGACAGAATGGAATAGTAACCTCGGTAAAAAAATGAACAATGCCATTTTGAGGAATACAGATGAGCCTACCAATAATCATATTAGGTTAAGTAAGTCAAAAGGGAATGACAAATATCCTATGATATCATTTATACATGTTATCCTAAGACTGCTACCAATGAACATATTTCCACCAAGAAAGACAACACACACTTATAAAACAAACTAATGGTTCACCAAAATGAAAGGTGGGAGGATGGATAAATTAGGATTATGGGGCTAACATACATATACTAATGTATGTTCAATGTATATAAACATATAATATATAAACTATATAATCACCAATACATATAAAATATATAATGAGAAAACACCTACCAAATACCAAGGGAGGTCTACTCAACATTCTGTGTGACACACATGGTAACAGGATCCGAAGATGAACAGACATATGTATGAATCATTGAGCAGATTCTGTACAGCCAGGCAATCACAACACTCTAATCAAAATTACTCCGATAAGAAATATAAAATAAATTTAAAAAAACAAACATTACTAAGGAGACATAAACTTCTGGGGGCTTGTCCCAGCACATTCCCCTCTAATTTACAACCTCGGAACACAACCTCCAGGAAGACTCTGTTACCCTAGTAACAAGAGGTGAGAACGTAATAATGCTGCCGCCTTGTGGCTGTTTCCCACAACAGCAGCTTTAAACCCAGTGCTAATGGTTGCTTAAGAGTCACAAGGACTGCAGGGCTGTAAATGACACCTGCCCACAAAAAATGCCCTGGGGTAGGGAATAGGCAAGGAAATTCAACACATGACAAATTTTTGAAGAAGGCAATATGAAGAGGGAAGTTGTACTCACTCTTTAAAAAAAAGGAAAAGAAAAAAAAAGGGCATGCCTAAAGCTCAGTATACGGAATTATTAGCCACATGCAAATCCAACCTCCAAAAAGGTTTCAGCTCACACCGGTGAAATGTCCATCAGCTAAAAGTCTACAGACTATAAATGCTGAAGGGGTTTTAGAGAACTCTGTACCTTCTAGCTGCTGGTGGGATGTAATTGGTAACAGCGCTAACGAACACTGAATGGAGCTGCTTTAAAAGGTAAAAATTGAGCTACCACATGATGCGGCAGGGCACCTTTTGGGCCTATAACCGAAGACCACCAGAATCGGAAAGACAGAGGCAGGCAAATGTGCACTGCAGCAATATTGAAATAGCCAAGACATGGAAGCAAAAATAAGGTCCATAAACAGATGAATGGACAGAGAAGACGTGGTATATGGACAGAATGGAATATCAGTCACGAAAAACAATAAAAGAACGGCATAGGCAGCACCACAGATGAGCCTAGAGATAATCACGCAACGTGAAGTAAGTCAGAATGCGAAAGACAAATGTCCTATGATATCACTTACGTTATCTGAAAATTCATAAAAATGAACATATTTCCATAGAGAAAGACAATCTCAGATTGAGATTAAGACAAACTTATGGTTAAGCCAATGAAAAGGTGTGAGGAATGGATAAATTAGGATACTGGGGTTAACACACATATACTAATACATATAAAATATATAATCCCCAAAGACCTATGGAATAGCAAGTGTGGTCTACTCAACACTCTGTAATAACCGACATGGAAAAGGACCCAAAGATCAATAGATGTATGTATATGTGTAAATGAACAAGGTTCTGTACACCTAGAACAAAAGACCTTTTTCAATCAAATTTGCTTGATAAAAACTACAACTTAAAGACACAAACAAGAATTAAGGAGGCTAAAACTTATGGGGGTTTGTCCTGGCACATTCCACTCTAATCTGCAACCTCAAAGCACAACTTGCAGCAAGGTTCTGTTTCCCTAGCAAGCAGAGTTGGCAACGTAGAAATGCTGCCACCCTAAGGCCGTTTCCTCAAACAACAGCTTTAAATCTACTGCTAATGGCCAATAATATTCACAAGGACTGCAGGGCTGTAAATGACTCATGCCCTCAAAAACTATCCTGGGGTAGGGAATGGCCATAAAAATCCAAACGGGGCAAATTTTTCAAGAAGCCAATTTGAAGTTGGGAGTTTAGCTCAATCTTAAGAAAACATGAAAAGGACATTGATAAACGCAAAACATCGGGAATTACTAGACGCAGGCAAATCCAATCTACACAAAGGTATCACCTCACACCAGTCACAGTGACCATCAGCAAAAAGTCAACAAACGATAGATGTTGAAGAAGTTGTGGAGAATAGCGTAACCTCTCGGTCTAAGTGGGATGTAAACTGGTAACAGCCAATAATAGGAACAGAATGGCAGCGCGTTTAAAGGTAAAAATTGAGTCACCATATGATCCGGAAGGCCCACTCTTGGGCCTGTCACCTGTAAAAGCCCGAATCAAAACGACACGGGATGGAGAATCGTGTACTGCAGCAGTATTTACAATAGCCAAAACATGGAAGCAAACAAAATGTCCATCAACAGATAAATGGACAAAGAAGAAGTGGTATACGTACCGAATGGAATACTAGACTCAGGAAAAAAATGAACAGTGCCGTTTTCAGGACTACAGATGAGCCTAGAAATAATCATATTAGGTTAAGTAAGTCAAAAGGGAATGACAAATATCCTATGATATCATTTATACCTGTTATCCTAAGATTGCTACCAATGAACATATTTCCACAGAAAAAGACACCCACAGACTTATAAAACAAACGACTGGTTAGCCAAAATGAAAGTTGGGAGGATGGATAAATTAGGACTATGGGGCTAACATACATATACTGATGTACGTTAAATGTATATAAACATAAAACATATAAACTATATGAATTATAGAATCACCAATACATATAAAATATATAAAGACAAAACACCTACCAAATACCAAGGGAGGTCTACTCAACATTCTGTAAAACATACATGGTAACAGGATCCGAAGATGAACAGACATATGTAGGAATTATTGAGCAGATTCTGGACAGCCAGACAATCACAACACTCTAATCAAATTTACTCCAATAAGAAATAGAAATTAAATTTAAAAAACAAACAAAAGTAAGGAGACATAAACTTTTGGGGGCTTGTCCCAGCACATTCCCCTCTAATTTACAACCTCGGAATACTACGTCCAGGAAGACTTTGTGGCCCAAAAAACAAGAGTTGAGAACGTAATAATGCTGCGCCTTGTGGCTGTTTCCCACAACAGGAGCTTTAAACCCAGTGCTAATGGTTGCTTAATAGTCACAAGGATTGCAGGGCTGAAAATGACACCTGCCCTCAAAAAATGCCCCGGTGGAGGGAATAGGCAAGAAAATTCAACACATGACACATTTTTCAAGAAGTCAATATGAAGAGGGAAGTTGTACTCACTCTTTAAAAAAAGGAAAAGAAAAAAATGGACATGAATAAAGCTCAGTATAAGGAATTATTAGCCACATGCAAACCCAACCTCCAAAAAGGTTTCAGCTCACACCAGTCAAATGACCATCAGCAGAAAGTCTACAGACTATACATGCTGAAGGGGATTTAGAGAACTGTGGACCATCTAGCTGCTGGTGGGATGTAACTGGTAAGAGCACTAACGAAAACTGAATGGAGCTGCTTTAAAAGGTAAAAATTGAGCTACCATATGATGCGGCAGGGCACCTTTTGGGCCTATAACCTAAGACCACCAGAATCGGAAAGACAGAGGCAGGCAAATGTGCACGGCAGCAATATTGAAATAGCCAAGATATGGAAGCAAAAAAAGGGTCCAAAAACAAATGAATGGACAAAGAAAAAGTGGTATACGGACAGAATGGAATAGTAACCTCGGTAAAAAAATGAACAATGCCATTTTGAGGAATACAGATGAGCCTACCAATAATCATATTAGGTTAAGTAAGTCAAAAGGGAATGACAAATATCCTATGATATCATTTATACATGTTATCCTAAGACTGCTACCAATGAACATATTTCCACCAAGAAAGACAACACACACTTATAAAACAAACTAATGGTTCACCAAAATGAAAGGTGGGAGGATGGATAAATTAGGATTATGGGGCTAACATACATATACTAATGTATGTTCAATGTATATAAACATATAATATATAAACTATATAATCACCAATACATATAAAATATATAATGAGAAAACACCTACCAAATACCAAGGGAGGTCTACTCAACATTCTGTGTGACACACATGGTAACAGGATCCGAAGATGAACAGACATATGTATGAATCATTGAGCAGATTCTGTACAGCCAGGCAATCACAACACTCTAATCAAAATTACTCCGATAAGAAATATAAAATAAATTTAAAAAAACAAACATTACTAAGGAGACATAAACTTCTGGGGGCTTGTCCCAGCACATTCCCCTCTAATTTACAACCTCGGAACACAACCTCCAGGAAGACTCTGTTACCCTAGTAACAAGAGGTGAGAACGTAATAATGCTGCCGCCTTGTGGCTGTTTCCCACAACAGCAGCTTTAAACCCAGTGCTAATGGTTGCTTAAGAGTCACAAGGACTGCAGGGCTGTAAATGACACCTGCCCACAAAAAATGCCCTGGGGTAGGGAATAGGCAAGGAAATTCAACACATGACAAATTTTTGAAGAAGGCAATATGAAGAGGGAAGTTGTACTCACTCTTTAAAAAAAAGGAAAAGAAAAAAAAAGGGCATGCCTAAAGCTCAGTATACGGAATTATTAGCCACATGCAAATCCAACCTCCAAAAAGATTTCAGCTCACACCGGTGAAATGTCCATCAGCTAAAAGTCTACAAACTATAAATGCTGAAGGGGTTTTAGAGAACTCTGTACCTTCTAGCTGCTGGTGGGATGTAATTGGTAACAGCGCTAACGAACACTGAATGGAGCTGCTTTAAAAGGTAAAAATTGAGCTACCACATGATGCGGCAGGGCACCTTTTGGGCCTATAACCGAAGACCACCAGAATCGGAAAGACAGAGGCAGGCAAATGTGCACTGCAGCAATATTGAAATAGCCAAGACATGGAAGCAAAAATAAGGTCCATAAACAGATGAATGGACAGAGAAGACGTGGTATATGGACAGAATGGAATATCAGTCACGAAAAACAATAAAAGAACGGCATAGGCAGCACCACAGATGAGCCTAGAGATAATCACGCAACGTGAAGTAAGTCAGAATGCGAAAGACAAATGTCCTATGATATCACTTACGTTATCTGAAAATTCATAAAAATGAACATATTTCCGTAGAGAAAGACAATCTCAGATTGAGATTAAGACAAACTTATGGTTAAGCCAATGAAAAGGTGTGAGGAATGGATAAATTAGGATACTGGGGTTAACACACATATACTAATACATATAAAATATATAATCCCCAAAGACCTATGGAATAGCAAGTGTGGTCTACTCAACACTCTGTAATAACCGACATGGAAAAGGACCCAAAGATCAATAGATGTATGTATATGTGTAAATGAACAAGGTTCTGTACACCTAGAACAAAAGACCTTTTTCAATCAAATTTGCTTGATAAAAACTACAACTTAAAGACACAAACAAGAATTAAGGAGGCTAAAACTTATGGGGGTTTGTCCTGGCACATTCCACTCTAATCTGCAACCTCAAAGCACAACTTGCAGCAAGGTTCTGTTTCCCTAGCAAGCAGAGTTGGCAACGTAGAAATGCTGCCACCCTAAGGCCGTTTCCTCAAACAACAGCTTTAAATCTACTGCTAATGGTCAATAATATTCACAAGGACTGCAGGGCTGTAAATGACTCATGCCCTCAAAAACTATCCTGGGGTAGGGAATGGCCATAAAAATCCAAACGGGGCAAATTTTTCAAGAAGCCAATTTGAAGTTGGGAGTTTAGCTCAATCTTAAGAAAACATGAAAAGGACATTGATAAACGCAAAACATCGGGAATTACTAGACGCAGGCAAATCCAATCTACACAAAGGTATCACCTCACACCAGTCACAGTGACCATCAGCAAAAAGTCAACAAACGATAGATGTTGAAGAAGTTGTGGAGAATAGCGTAACCTCTCGGTCTAAGTGGGATGTAAACTGGTAACAGCCAATAATAGGAACAGAATGGCAGCGCGTTTAAAGGTAAAAATTGAGTCACCATATGATCCGGAAGGCCCACTCTTGGGCCTGTCACCTGTAAAAGCCCGAATCAAAACGACACGGGATGGAGAATCGTGTACTGCAGCAGTATTTACAATAGCCAAAACATGGAAGCAAACAAAATGTCCATCAACAGATAAATGGACAAAGAAGAAGTGGTATACGTACCGAATGGAATACTAGACTCAGGAAAAAAATGAACAGTGCCGTTTTCAGGACTACAGATGAGCCTAGAAATAATCATATTAGGTTAAGTAAGTCAAAAGGGAATGACAAATATCCTATGATATCATTTGTACCTGTTATCCTAAGATTGCTACCAATGAACATATTTCCACAGAAAAAGACACCCACAGACTTATAAAACAAACGAATGGTTAGCCAAAAGGAAAGTTGGGAGGATGGATAAATTAGGACTATGGGGCTAACATACATATACTGATGTACGTTAAATGTATATAAACATAAAACATATAAACTATATGAATTATAGAATCACCAATACATATAAAATATATAAAGACAAAACACCTACCAAATACCAAGGGAGGTCTACTCAACATTCTGTAAAACATACATGGTAACAGGATCCGAAGATGAACAGACATATGTAGGAATTATTGAGCAGATTCTGGACAGCCAGACAATCACAACACTCTAATCAAATTTACTCCAATAAGAAATAGAAATTAAATTTAAAAAACAAACAAAAGTAAGGAGACATAAACTTTTGGGGGCTTGTCCCAGCACATTCCCCTCTAATTTACAACCTCGGAATACTACGTCCAGGAAGACTTTGTGGCCCAAAAAACAAGAGTTGAGAACGTAATAATGCTGCGCCTTGTGGCTGTTTCCCACAACAGGAGCTTTAAACCCAGTGCTAATGGTTGCTTAATAGTCACAAGGATTGCAGGGCTGAAAATGACACCTGCCCTCAAAAAATGCCCCGGTGGAGGGAATAGGCAAGAAAATTCAACACATGACACATTTTTCAAGAAGTCAATATGAAGAGGGAAGTTGTACTCACTCTTTAAAAAAAGGAAAAGAAAAAAATGGACATGAATAAAGCTCAGTATAAGGAATTATTAGCCACATGCAAACCCAACCTCCAAAAAGGTTTCAGCTCACACCAGTCAAATGACCATCAGCAGAAAGTCTACAGACTATACATGCTGAAGGGGATTTAGAGAACTGTGGACCATCTAGCTGCTGGTGGGATGTAACTGGTAAGAGCACTAACGAAAACTGAATGGAGCTGCTTTAAAAGGTAAAAATTGAGCTACCATATGATGCGGCAGGGCACCTTTTGGGCCTATAACCTAAGACCACCAGAATCGGAAAGACAGAGGCAGGCAAATGTGCACGGCAGCAATATTGAAATAGCCAAGATATGGAAGCAAAAAAAGGGTCCAAAAACAAATGAATGGACAAAGAAAAAGTGGTATACGGACAGAATGGAATAGTAACCTCGGTAAAAAAATGAACAATGCCATTTTGAGGAATACAGATGAGCCTACCAATAATCATATTAGGTTAAGTAAGTCAAAAGGGAATGACAAATATCCTATGATATCATTTATACATGTTATCCTAAGACTGCTACCAATGAACATATTTCCACCAAGAAAGACAACACACACTTATAAAACAAACTAATGGTTCACCAAAATGAAAGGTGGGAGGATGGATAAATTAGGATTATGGGGCTAACATACATATACTAATGTATGTTCAATGTATATAAACATATAATATATAAACTATATAATCACCAATACATATAAAATATATAATGAGAAAACACCTACCAAATACCAAGGGAGGTCTACTCAACATTCTGTGTGACACACATGGTAACAGGATCCGAAGATGAACAGACATATGTATGAATCATTGAGCAGATTCTGTACAGCCAGGCAATCACAACACTCTAATCAAAATTACTCCGATAAGAAATATAAAATAAATTTAAAAAAACAAACATTACTAAGGAGACATAAACTTCTGGGGGCTTGTCCCAGCACATTCCCCTCTAATTTACAACCTCGGAACACAACCTCCAGGAAGACTCTGTTACCCTAGTAACAAGAGGTGAGAACGTAATAATGCTGCCGCCTTGTGGCTGTTTCCCACAACAGCAGCTTTAAACCCAGTGCTAATGGCTGCTTAAGAGTCACAAGGACTGCAGGGCTGTAAATGACACCTGCCCACAAAAAATGCCCTGGGGTAGGGAATAGGCAAGGAAATTCAACACATGACAAATTTTTGAAGAAGGCAATATGAAGAGGGAAGTTGTACTCACTCTTTAAAAAAAAGGAAAAGAAAAAAAAAGGGCATGCCTAAAGCTCAGTATACGGAATTATTAGCCACATGCAAATCCAACCTCCAAAAAGGTTTCAGCTCACACCGGTGAAATGTCCATCAGCTAAAAGTCTACAGACTATAAATGCTGAAGGGGTTTTAGAGAACTCTGTACCTTCTAGCTGCTGGTGGGATGTAATTGGTAACAGCGCTAACGAACACTGAATGGAGCTGCTTTAAAAGGTAAAAATTGAGCTACCACATGATGCGGCAGGGCACCTTTTGGGCCTATAACCGAAGACCACCAGAATCGGAAAGACAGAGGCAGGCAAATGTGCACTGCAGCAATATTGAAATAGCCAAGACATGGAAGCAAAAATAAGGTCCATAAACAGATGAATGGACAGAGAAGACGTGGTATATGGACAGAATGGAATATCAGTCACGAAAAACAATAAAAGAACGGCATAGGCAGCACCACAGATGAGCCTAGAGATAATCACGCAACGTGAAGTAAGTCAGAATGCGAAAGACAAATGTCCTATGATATCACTTACGTTATCTGAAAATTCATAAAAATGAACATATTTCCATAGAGAAAGACAATCTCAGATTGAGATTAAGACAAACTTATGGTTAAGCCAATGAAAAGGTGTGAGGAATGGATAAATTAGGATACTGGGGTTAACACACATATACTAATACATATAAAATATATAATCCCCAAAGACCTATGGAATAGCAAGTGTGGTCTACTCAACACTCTGTAATAACCGACATGGAAAAGGACCCAAAGATCAATAGATGTATGTATATGTGTAAATGAACAAGGTTCTGTACACCTAGAACAAAAGACCTTTTTCAATCAAATTTGCTTGATAAAAACTACAACTTAAAGACACAAACAAGAATTAAGGAGGCTAAAACTTATGGGGGTTTGTCCTGGCACATTCCACTCTAATCTGCAACCTCAAAGCACAACTTGCAGCAAGGTTCTGTTTCCCTAGCAAGCAGAGTTGGCAACGTAGAAATGCTGCCACCCTAAGGCCGTTTCCTCAAACAACAGCTTTAAATCTACTGCTAATGGCCAATAATATTCACAAGGACTGCAGGGCTGTAAATGACTCATGCCCTCAAAAACTATCCTGGGGTAGGGAATGGCCATAAAAATCCAAACGGGGCAAATTTTTCAAGAAGCCAATTTGAAGTTGGGAGTTTAGCTCAATCTTAAGAAAACATGAAAAGGACATTGATAAACGCAAAACATCGGGAATTACTAGACGCAGGCAAATCCAATCTACACAAAGGTATCACCTCACACCAGTCACAGTGACCATCAGCAAAAAGTCAACAAACGATAGATGTTGAAGAAGTTGTGGAGAATAGCGTAACCTCTCGGTCTAAGTGGGATGTAAACTGGTAACAGCCAATAATAGGAACAGAATGGCAGCGCGTTTAAAGGTAAAAATTGAGTCACCATATGATCCGGAAGGCCCACTCTTGGGCCTGTCACCTGTAAAAGCCCGAATCAAAACGACACGGGATGGAGAATCGTGTACTGCAGCAGTATTTACAATAGCCAAAACATGGAAGCAAACAAAATGTCCATCAACAGATAAATGGACAAAGAAGAAGTGGTATACGTACCGAATGGAATACTAGACTCAGGAAAAAAATGAACAGTGCCGTTTTCAGGACTACAGATGAGCCTAGAAATAATCATATTAGGTTAAGTAAGTCAAAAGGGAATGACAAATATCCTATGATATCATTTATACCTGTTATCCTAAGATTGCTACCAATGAACATATTTCCACAGAAAAAGACACCCACAGACTTATAAAACAAACGACTGGTTAGCCAAAAGGAAAGTTGGGAGGATGGATAAATTAGGACTATGGGGCTAACATACATATACTGATGTACGTTAAATGTATATAAACATAAAACATATAAACTATATGAATTATAGAATCACCAATACATATAAAATATATAAAGACAAAACACCTACCAAATACCAAGGGAGGTCTACTCAACATTCTGTAAAACATACATGGTAACAGGATCCGAAGATGAACAGACATATGTAGGAATTATTGAGCAGATTCTGGACAGCCAGACAATCACAACACTCTAATCAAATTTACTCCAATAAGAAACAGAAATTAAATTTAAAAAACAAACAAAAGTAAGGAGACATAAACTTTTGGGGGCTTTTCCCAGCACATTCCCCTCTAATTTACAACCTCGGAATACTACGTCCAGGAAGACTTTGTGGCCCAAAAAACAAGAGTTGAGAACGTAATAATGCTGCGCCTTGTGGCTGTTTCCCACAACAGGAGCTTTAAACCCAGTGCTAATGGTTGCTTAATAGTCACAAGGATTGCAGGGCTGAAAATGACACCTGCCCTCAAAAAATGCCCCGGTGGAGGGAATAGGCAAGAAAATTCAACACATGACACATTTTTCAAGAAGTCAATATGAAGAGGGAAGTTGTACTCACTCTTTAAAAAAAGGAAAAGAAAAAAATGGACATGAATAAAGCTCAGTATAAGGAATTATTAGCCACATGCAAACCCAACCTCCAAAAAGGTTTCAGCTCACACCAGTCAAATGACCATCAGCAGAAAGTCTACAGACTATACATGCTGAAGGGGATTTAGAGAACTGTGGACCATCTAGCTGCTGGTGGGATGTAACTGGTAAGAGCACTAACGAAAACTGAATGGAGCTGCTTTAAAAGGTAAAAATTGAGCTACCATATGATGCGGCAGGGCACCTTTTGGGCCTATAACCTAAGACCACCAGAATCGGAAAGACAGAGGCAGGCAAATGTGCACGGCAGCAATATTGAAATAGCCAAGATATGGAAGCAAAAAAAGGGTCCAAAAACAAATGAATGGACAAAGAAAAAGTGGTATACGGACAGAATGGAATAGTAACCTCGGTAAAAAAATGAACAATGCCATTTTGAGGAATACAGATGAGCCTACCAATAATCATATTAGGTTAAGTAAGTCAAAAGGGAATGACAAATATCCTATGATATCATTTATACATGTTATCCTAAGACTGCTACCAATGAACATATTTCCACCAAGAAAGACAACACACACTTATAAAACAAACTAATGGTTCACCAAAATGAAAGGTGGGAGGATGGATAAATTAGGATTATGGGGCTAACATACATATACTAATGTATGTTCAATGTATATAAACATATAATATATAAACTATATAATCACCAATACATATAAAATATATAATGAGAAAACACCTACCAAATACCAAGGGAGGTCTACTCAACATTCTGTGTGACACACATGGTAACAGGATCCGAAGATGAACAGACATATGTATGAATCATTGAGCAGATTCTGTACAGCCAGGCAATCACAACACTCTAATCAAAATTACTCCGATAAGAAATATAAAATAAATTTAAAAAAACAAACATTACTAAGGAGACATAAACTTCTGGGGGCTTGTCCCAGCACATTCCCCTCTAATTTACAACCTCGGAACACAACCTCCAGGAAGACTCTGTTACCCTAGTAACAAGAGGTGAGAACGTAATAATGCTGCCGCCTTGTGGCTGTTTCCCACAACAGCAGCTTTAAACCCAGTGCTAATGGTTGCTTAAGAGTCACAAGGACTGCAGGGCTGTAAATGACACCTGCCCACAAAAAATGCCCTGGGGTAGGGAATAGGCAAGGAAATTCAACACATGACAAATTTTTGAAGAAGGCAATATGAAGAGGGAAGTTGTACTCACTCTTTAAAAAAAAGGAAAAGAAAAAAAAAGGGCATGCCTAAAGCTCAGTATACGGAATTATTAGCCACATGCAAATCCAACCTCCAAAAAGGTTTCAGCTCACACCGGTGAAATGTCCATCAGCTAAAAGTCTACAGACTATAAATGCTGAAGGGGTTTTAGAGAACTCTGTACCTTCTAGCTGCTGGTGGGATGTAATTGGTAACAGCGCTAACGAACACTGAATGGAGCTGCTTTAAAAGGTAAAAATTGAGCTACCACATGATGCGGCAGGGCACCTTTTGGGCCTATAACCGAAGACCACCAGAATCGGAAAGACAGAGGCAGGCAAATGTGCACTGCAGCAATATTGAAATAGCCAAGACATGGAAGCAAAAATAAGGTCCATAAACAGATGAATGGACAGAGAAGACGTGGTATATGGACAGAATGGAATATCAGTCACGAAAAACAATAAAAGAACGGCATAGGCAGCACCACAGATGAGCCTAGAGATAATCACGCAACGTGAAGTAAGTCAGAATGCGAAAGACAAATGTCCTATGATATCACTTACGTTATCTGAAAATTCATAAAAATGAACATATTTCCATAGAGAAAGACAATCTCAGATTGAGATTAAGACAAACTTATGGTTAAGCCAATGAAAAGGTGTGAGGAATGGATAAATTAGGATACTGGGGTTAACACACATATACTAATACATATAAAATATATAATCCCCAAAGACCTATGGAATAGCAAGTGTGGTCTACTCAACACTCTGTAATAACCGACATGGAAAAGGACCCAAAGATCAATAGATGTATGTATATGTGTAAATGAACAAGGTTCTGTACACCTAGAACAAAAGACCTTTTTCAATCAAATTTGCTTGATAAAAACTACAACTTAAAGACACAAACAAGAATTAAGGAGGCTAAAACTTATGGGGGTTTGTCCTGGCACATTCCACTCTAATCTGCAACCTCAAAGCACAACTTGCAGCAAGGTTCTGTTTCCCTAGCAAGCAGAGTTGGCAACGTAGAAATGCTGCCACCCTAAGGCCGTTTCCTCAAACAACAGCTTTAAATCTACTGCTAATGGCCAATAATATTCACAAGGACTGCAGGGCTGTAAATGACTCATGCCCTCAAAAACTATCCTGGGGTAGGGAATGGCCATAAAAATCCAAACGGGGCAAATTTTTCAAGAAGCCAATTTGAAGTTGGGAGTTTAGCTCAATCTTAAGAAAACATGAAAAGGACATTGATAAACGCAAAACATCGGGAATTACTAGACGCAGGCAAATCCAATCTACACAAAGGTATCACCTCACACCAGTCACAGTGACCATCAGCAAAAAGTCAACAAACGATAGATGTTGAAGAAGTTGTGGAGAATAGCGTAACCTCTCGGTCTAAGTGGGATGTAAACTGGTAACAGCCAATAATAGGAACAGAATGGCAGCGCGTTTAAAGGTAAAAATTGAGTCACCATATGATCCGGAAGGGCCACTCTTGGGCCTGTCACCTGTAAAAGCCCGAATCAAAACGACACGGGATGGAGAATCGTGTACTGCAGCAGTATTTACAATAGCCAAAACATGGAAGCAAACAAAATGTCCATCAACAGATAAATGGACAAAGAAGAAGTGGTATACGTACCGAATGGAATACTAGACTCAGGAAAAAAATGAACAGTGCCGTTTTCAGGACTACAGATGAGCCTAGAAATAATCATATTAGGTTAAGTAAGTCAAAAGGGAATGACAAATATCCTATGATATCATTTATACCTGTTATCCTAAGATTGCTACCAATGAACATATTTCCACAGAAAAAGACACCCACAGACTTATAAAACAAACGACTGGTTAGCCAAAATGAAAGTTGGGAGGATGGATAAATTAGGACTATGGGGCTAACATACATATACTGATGTACGTTAAATGTATATAAACATAAAACATATAAACTATATGAATTATAGAATCACCAATACATATAAAATATATAAAGACAAAACACCTACCAAATACCAAGGGAGGTCTACTCAACATTCTGTAAAACATACATGGTAACAGGATCCGAAGATGAACAGACATATGTAGGAATTATTGAGCAGATTCTGGACAGCCAGACAATCACAACACTCTAATCAAATTTACTCCAATAAGAAACAGAAATTAAATTTAAAAAACAAACAAAAGTAAGGAGACATAAACTTTTGGGGGCTTGTCCCAGCACATTCCCCTCTAATTTACAACCTCGGAATACTACGTCCAGGAAGACTTTGTGGCCCAAAAAACAAGAGTTGAGAACGTAATAATGCTGCGCCTTGTGGCTGTTTCCCACAACAGGAGCTTTAAACCCAGTGCTAATGGTTGCTTAATAGTCACAAGGATTGCAGGGCTGAAAATGACACCTGCCCTCAAAAAATGCCCCGGTGGAGGGAATAGGCAAGAAAATTCAACACATGACACATTTTTCAAGAAGTCAATATGAAGAGGGAAGTTGTACTCACTCTTTAAAAAAAGGAAAAGAAAAAAATGGACATGAATAAAGCTCAGTATAAGGAATTATTAGCCACATGCAAACCCAACCTCCAAAAAGGTTTCAGCTCACACCAGTCAAATGACCATCAGCAGAAAGTCTACAGACTATACATGCTGAAGGGGATTTAGAGAACTGTGGACCATCTAGCTGCTGGTGGGATGTAACTGGTAAGAGCACTAACGAAAACTGAATGGAGCTGCTTTAAAAGGTAAAAATTGAGCTACCATATGATGCGGCAGGGCACCTTTTGGGCCTATAACCTAAGACCACCAGAATCGGAGAGACAGAGGCAGGCAAATGTGCACGGCAGCAATATTGAAATAGCCAAGATATGGAAGCAAAAAAAGGGTCCAAAAACAAATGAATGGACAAAGAAAAAGTGGTATACGGACAGAATGGAATAGTAACCTCGGTAAAAAAATGAACAATGCCATTTTGAGGAATACAGATGAGCCTACCAATAATCATATTAGGTTAAGTAAGTCAAAAGGGAATGACAAATATCCTATGATATCATTTATACATGTTATCCTAAGACTGCTACCAATGAACATATTTCCACCAAGAAAGACAACACACACTTATAAAACAAACTAATGGTTCACCAAAATGAAAGGTGGGAGGATGGATAAATTAGGATTATGGGGCTAACATACATATACTAATGTATGTTCAATGTATATAAACATATAATATATAAACTATATAATCACCAATACATATAAAATATATAATGAGAAAACACCTACCAAATACCAAGGGAGGTCTACTCAACATTCTGTGTGACATACATGGTAACAGGATCCGAAGATGAACAGACATATGTATGAATCATTGAGCAGATTCTGTACAGCCAGGCAATCACAACACTCTAATCAAAATTACTCCGATAAGAAATATAAAATAAATTTAAAAAAACAAACATTACTAAGGAGACATAAACTTCTGGGGGCTTGTCCCAGCACATTCCCCTCTAATTTACAACCTCGGAACACAACCTCCAGGAAGACTCTGTTACCCTAGTAACAAGAGGTGAGAACGTAATAATGCTGCCGCCTTGTGGCTGTTTCCCACAACAGCAGCTTTAAACCCAGTGCTAATGGTTGCTTAAGAGTCACAAGGACTGCAGGGCTGTAAATGACACCTGCCCACAAAAAATGCCCTGGGGTAGGGAATAGGCAAGGAAATTCAACACATGACAAATTTTTGAAGAAGGCAATATGAAGAGGGAAGTTGTACTCACTCTTTAAAAAAAAGGAAAAGAAAAAAAAAGGGCATGCCTAAAGCTCAGTATACGGAATTATTAGCCACATGCAAATCCAACCTCCAAAAAGGTTTCAGCTCACACCGGTGAAATGTCCATCAGCTAAAAGTCTACAGACTATAAATGCTGAAGGGGTTTTAGAGAACTCTGTACCTTCTAGCTGCTGGTGGGATGTAATTGGTAACAGCGCTAACGAACACTGAATGGAGCTGCTTTAAAAGGTAAAAATTGAGCTACCACATGATGCGGCAGGGCACCTTTTGGGCCTATAACCGAAGACCACCAGAATCGGAAAGACAGAGGCAGGCAAATGTGCACTGCAGCAATATTGAAATAGCCAAGACATGGAAGCAAAAATAAGGTCCATAAACAGATGAATGGACAGAGAAGACGTGGTATATGGACAGAATGGAATATCAGTCACGAAAAACAATAAAAGAACGGCATAGGCAGCACCACAGATGAGCCTAGAGATAATCACGCAACGTGAAGTAAGTCAGAATGCGAAAGACAAATGTCCTATGATATCACTTACGTTATCTGAAAATTCATAAAAATGAACATATTTCCATAGAGAAAGACAATCTCAGATTGAGATTAAGACAAACTTATGGTTAAGCCAATGAAAAGGTGTGAGGAATGGATAAATTAGGATACTGGGGTTAACACACATATACTAATACATATAAAATATATAATCCCCAAAGACCTATGGAATAGCAAGTGTGGTCTACTCAACACTCTGTAATAACCGACATGGAAAAGGACCCAAAGATCAATAGATGTATGTATATGTGTAAATGAACAAGGTTCTGTACACCTAGAACAAAAGACCTTTTTCAATCAAATTTGCTTGACAAAAACTACAACTTAAAGACACAAACAAGAATTAAGGAGGCTAAAACTTATGGGGGTTTGTCCTGGCACATTCCACTCTAATCTGCAACCTCAAAGCACAACTTGCAGCAAGGTTCTGTTTCCCTAGCAAGCAGAGTTGGCAACGTAGAAATGCTGCCACCCTAAGGCCGTTTCCTCAAACAACAGCTTTAAATCTACTGCTAATGGCCAATAATATTCACAAGGACTGCAGGGCTGTAAATGACTCATGCCCTCAAAAACTATCCTGGGGTAGGGAATGGCCATAAAAATCCAAACGGGGCAAATTTTTCAAGAAGCCAATTTGAAGTTGGGAGTTTAGCTCAATCTTAAGAAAACATGAAAAGGACATTGATAAACGCAAAACATCGGGAATTACTAGACGCAGGCAAATCCAATCTACACAAAGGTATCACCTCACACCAGTCACAGTGACCATCAGCAAAAAGTCAACAAACGATAGATGTTGAAGAAGTTGTGGAGAATAGCGTAACCTCTCGGTCTAAGTGGGATGTAAACTGGTAACAGCCAATAATAGGAACAGAATGGCAGCGCGTTTAAAGGTAAAAATTGAGTCACCATATGATCCGGAAGGCCCACTCTTGGGCCTGTCACCTGTAAAAGCCCGAATCAAAATGACACGGGATGGAGAATCGTGTACTGCAGCAGTATTTACAATAGCCAAAACATGGAAGCAAACAAAATGTCCATCAACAGATAAATGGACAAAGAAGAAGTGGTATACGTACCGAATGGAATACTAGACTCAGGAAAAAAATGAACAGTGCCGTTTTCAGGACTACAGATGAGCCTAGAAATAATCATATTAGGTTAAGTAAGTCAAAAGGGAATGACAAATATCCTATGATATCATTTATACCTGTTATCCTAAGATTGCTACCAATGAACATATTTCCACAGAAAAAGACACCCACAGACTTATAAAACAAACGACTGGTTAGCCAAAATGAAAGTTGGGAGGATGGATAAATTAGGACTATGGGGCTAACATACATATACTGATGTACGTTAAATGTATATAAACATAAAACATATAAACTATATGAATTATAGAATCACCAATACATATAAAATATATAAAGACAAAACACCTACCAAATACCAAGGGAGGTCTACTCAACATTCTGTAAAACATACATGGTAACAGGATCCGAAGATGAACAGACATATGTAGGAATTATTGAGCAGATTCTGGACAGCCAGACAATCACAACACTCTAATCAAATTTACTCCAATAAGAAACAGAAATTAAATTTAAAAAACAAACAAAAGTAAGGAGACATAAACTTTTGGGGGCTTGTCCCAGCACATTCCCCTCTAATTTACAACCTCGGAATACTACGTCCAGGAAGACTTTGTGGCCCAAAAAACAAGAGTTGAGAACGTAATAATGCTGCGCCTTGTGGCTGTTTCCCACAACAGGAGCTTTAAACCCAGTGCTAATGGTTGCTTAATAGTCACAAGGATTGCAGGGCTGAAAATGACACCTGCCCTCAAAAAATGCCCCGGTGGAGGGAATAGGCAAGAAAATTCAACACATGACACATTTTTCAAGAAGTCAATATGAAGAGGGAAGTTGTACTCACTCTTTAAAAAAAGGAAAAGAAAAAAATGGACACGCCTAAAGCTCAGTATAAGGAATTATTAGCCACATGCAAAGACAACCTCCAAAAAGGCTTCAGCTCACACCAGTCAAATGACCATCAGCAGAAAGTCTACAGACTATACATGCTGAAGGGGATTTAGAGAACTGTGTACCATCTAGCTGCTGGTGGGATGTAATGGGTAACAGCACTAACGAAAACTGAATGGAGCTGCTTTAAAAGGTAAAAATTGAGCTACCATATGATGCGGCAGGGCACCTTTTGGGCCTATAACCTAGGACCACCAGAATCGGAAAGACAGAGGCAGGCAAATGGGCACTGCAGCAATATTGAAATAGCCAAGATATGGAAGCAAAAAAACGGTCCAAAAACAAATGAATGGACAAAGGAAAAGTGGTATACGGACAGAATGGAATAGTAACCTCGGTAAAAAAATGAACAATGCCATTTTGAGGAATACAGATGAGCCTAGAAATCATCATATTAGGTTAAGTAAGTCAAAAGGGAATGACAAATATCCTATGATATCATTTATACATGTTATCTTAAGACTGCTACCAATGAACACATTTCCACAAAAAAAGACAACACACACTTATACAACAAACTAATGGTTAACCAAAATGAAAGGTGGGAGGATGGATAAATTAGGATTATGGGGCTAACATACATATACTAAGGTATGTTAAATGTATATAAACATATAATATATAAACTCTATGAATTATATAATCACCAATACATATAAATTATATAATGAGAAAACACCTACCAAATACTGAGGGAGGTCTACTCAACATTCTGAATATCATACATCATAACAGGATCCGAAGATGAACAGACATATATATGAATGATTGAGCACATTCTGTACAGCCAGACAATCACAACACTCTAATCAAAATTACTCTGATAAGAAATATAAATTAAATTTCAAAAAACAAACATTACTAAGGAGACATAAACTTCTGGGGGCTTGTCCCAGCACATTCCCCTCTAATTTACAACCTCGGAACACTACTTCCAGGAAGATTTTGTTACCCTAGTAACAAGAGGTGAGAATGTAATAATGCTGCCGCCTTGTGGCTGTTTCCCACAACAGCAGCTTTAAACCCAGTGCTAATGGTTGCTTAATACTCACAAGGACTGCAGGGCTGTAAATGACAGCTGCCCACAAAAAATGCCCTGGGGTAGGGAATAGGCAAGGAAATTCAACACATGACAAATTTTTGAAGACGGCAATATGAAGAGGGAAGTTGTACTCAATCTTTAAAAAAAAGGAGAAGAAAAAAAAGGGCATGCCTAAAGCTCAGTATAAGGAATTATTAGCCACATGCAAATCCAACCTCCAAAAAGATTTCAGCTCACACCAGTGAAATGACCATCAGCAAAAAGTCTACAAACTATAAATGCTGAAGTGGTTTTAGAGAACTCTGTACCTTCTAGCTGCTGGTGGGATGTAATGGGTAACAGCACTAATGAAAACTGAATGGAGCTGCTTTAAAAGGTAAAAATTGAGCTACCATATGATGCGGCAGGGCACCTTTTGGGCCTATAACCTAAGACCACCAGAATCGGAAAGACAGAGGCAGGCAAATGTGCACGGCAGCAATATTGAAATAGCCAAGACATGGAAGCAAAAATAAGGTCCATAAACAGATGAATGGACAGAGAAGACGTGGTATATGGACAGAATGGAATATCAGTCACGAAAAACAATAAAAGAACGGCATAGGCAGCACCACAGATGAGCCTAGAGATAATCACGCAACGTGAAGTAAGTCAGAATGCGAAAGACAAATGTCCTATGATATCACTTACGTTATCTGAAAATTCATAAAAATGAACATATTTCCATAGAGAAAGACAATCTCAGATTGAGATTAAGACAAACTTATGGTTAAGCCAATGAAAAGGTGTGAGGAATGGATAAATTAGGATACTGGGGTTAACACACATATACTAATACATATAAAATATATAATCCCCAAAGACCTATGGAATAGCAAGTGTGGTCTACTCAACACTCTGTAATAACCGACATGGAAAAGGACCCAAAGATCAATAGATGTATGTATATGTGTAAATGAACAAGGTTCTGTACACCTAGAACAAAAGACCTTTTTCAATCAAATTTGCTTGACAAAAACTACAACTTAAAGACACAAACAAGAATTAAGGAGGCTAAAACTTATGGGGGTTTGTCCTGGCACATTCCACTCTAATCTGCAACCTCAAAGCACAACTTGCAGCAAGGTTCTGTTTCCCTAGCAAGCAGAGTTGGCAACGTAGAAATGCTGCCACCCTAAGGCCGTTTCCTCAAACAACAGCTTTAAATCTACTGCTAATGGCCAATAATATTCACAAGGACTGCAGGGCTGTAAATGACTCATGCCCTCAAAAACTATCCTGGGGTAGGGAATGGCCATAAAAATCCAAACGGGGCAAATTTTTCAAGAAGCCAATTTGAAGTTGGGAGTTTAGCTCAATCTTAAGAAAACATGAAAAGGACATTGATAAACGCAAAACATCGGGAATTACTAGACGCAGGCAAATCCAATCTACACAAAGGTATCACCTCACACCAGTCACAGTGACCATCAGCAAAAAGTCAACAAACGATAGATGTTGAAGAAGTTGTGGAGAATAGCGTAACCTCTCGGTCTAAGTGGGATGTAAACTGGTAACAGCCAATAATAGGAACAGAATGGCAGCGCGTTTAAAGGTAAAAATTGAGTCACCATATGATCCGGAAGGCCCACTCTTGGGCCTGTCACCTGTAAAAGCCCGAATCAAAACGACACGGGATGGAGAATCGTGTACTGCAGCAGTATTTACAATAGCCAAAACATGGAAGCAAACAAAATGTCCATCAACAGATAAATGGACAAAGAAGAAGTGGTATACGTACCGAATGGAATACTAGACTCAGGAAAAAAATGAACAGTGCCGTTTTCAGGACTACAGATGAGCCTAGAAATAATCATATTAGGTTAAGTAAGTCAAAAGGGAATGACAAATATCCTATGATATCATTTATACCTGTTATCCTAAGATTGCTACCAATGAACATATTTCCACAGAAAAAGACACCCACAGACTTATAAAACAAACGACTGGTTAGCCAAAATGAAAGTTGGGAGGATGGATAAATTAGGACTATGGGGCTAACATACATATACTGATGTACGTTAAATGTATATAAACATAAAACATATAAACTATATGAATTATAGAATCACCAATACATATAAAATATATAAAGACAAAACACCTACCAAATACCAAGGGAGGTCTACTCAACATTCTGTAAAACATACATGGTAACAGGATCCGAAGATGAACAGACATATGTAGGAATTATTGAGCAGATTCTGGACAGCCAGACAATCACAACACTCTAATCAAATTTACTCCAATAAGAAACAGAAATTAAATTTAAAAAACAAACAAAAGTAAGGAGACATAAACTTTTGGGGGCTTGTCCCAGCACATTCCCCTCTAATTTACAACCTCGGAATACTACGTCCAGGAAGACTTTGTGGCCCAAAAAACAAGAGTTGAGAACGTAATAATGCTGCGCCTTGTGGCTGTTTCCCACAACAGGAGCTTTAAACCCAGTGCTAATGGTTGCTTAATAGTCACAAGGATTGCAGGGCTGAAAATGACACCTGCCCTCAAAAAATGCCCCGGTGGAGGGAATAGGCAAGAAAATTCAACACATGACACATTTTTCAAGAAGTCAATATGAAGAGGGAAGTTGTACTCACTCTTTAAAAAAAGGAAAAGAAAAAAATGGACATGAATAAAGCTCAGTATAAGGAATTATTAGCCACATGCAAACCCAACCTCCAAAAAGGTTTCAGCTCACACCAGTCAAATGACCATCAGCAGAAAGTCTACAGACTATACATGCTGAAGGGGATTTAGAGAACTGTGGACCATCTAGCTGCTGGTGGGATGTAACTGGTAAGAGCACTAACGAAAACTGAATGGAGCTGCTTTAAAAGGTAAAAATTGAGCTACCATATGATGCGGCAGGGCACCTTTTGGGCCTATAACCTAAGACCACCAGAATCGGAGAGACAGAGGCAGGCAAATGTGCACGGCAGCAATATTGAAATAGCCAAGATATGGAAGCAAAAAAAGGGTCCAAAAACAAATGAATGGACAAAGAAAAAGTGGTATACGGACAGAATGGAATAGTAACCTCGGTAAAAAAATGAACAATGCCATTTTGAGGAATACAGATGAGCCTACCAATAATCATATTAGGTTAAGTAAGTCAAAAGGGAATGACAAATATCCTATGATATCATTTATACATGTTATCCTAAGACTGCTACCAATGAACATATTTCCACCAAGAAAGACAACACACACTTATAAAACAAACTAATGGTTCACCAAAATGAAAGGTGGGAGGATGGATAAATTAGGATTATGGGGCTAACATACATATACTAATGTATGTTCAATGTATATAAACATATAATATATAAACTATATAATCACCAATACATATAAAATATATAATGAGAAAACACCTACCAAATACCAAGGGAGGTCTACTCAACATTCTGTGTGACATACATGGTAACAGGATCCGAAGATGAACAGACATATGTATGAATCATTGAGCAGATTCTGTACAGCCAGGCAATCACAACACTCTAATCAAAATTACTCCGATAAGAAATATAAAATAAATTTAAAAAAACAAACATTACTAAGGAGACATAAACTTCTGGGGGCTTGTCCCAGCACATTCCCCTCTAATTTACAACCTCGGAACACAACCTCCAGGAAGACTCTGTTACCCTAGTAACAAGAGGTGAGAACGTAATAATGCTGCCGCCTTGTGGCTGTTTCCCACAACAGCAGCTTTAAACCCAGTGCTAATGGTTGCTTAAGAGTCACAAGGACTGCAGGGCTGTAAATGACACCTGCCCACAAAAAATGCCCTGGGGTAGGGAATAGGCAAGGAAATTCAACACATGACAAATTTTTGAAGAAGGCAATATGAAGAGGGAAGTTGTACTCACTCTTTAAAAAAAAGGAAAAGAAAAAAAAAGGGCATGCCTAAAGCTCAGTATACGGAATTATTAGCCACATGCAAATCCAACCTCCAAAAAGGTTTCAGCTCACACCGGTGAAATGTCCATCAGCTAAAAGTCTACAGACTATAAATGCTGAAGGGGTTTTAGAGAACTCTGTACCTTCTAGCTGCTGGTGGGATGTAATTGGTAACAGCGCTAACGAACACTGAATGGAGCTGCTTTAAAAGGTAAAAATTGAGCTACCACATGATGCGGCAGGGCACCTTTTGGGCCTATAACCGAAGACCACCAGAATCGGAAAGACAGAGGCAGGCAAATGTGCACTGCAGCAATATTGAAATAGCCAAGACATGGAAGCAAAAATAAGGTCCATAAACAGATGAATGGACAGAGAAGACGTGGTATATGGACAGAATGGAATATCAGTCACGAAAAACAATAAAAGAACGGCATAGGCAGCACCACAGATGAGCCTAGAGATAATCACGCAACGTGAAGTAAGTCAGAATGCGAAAGACAAATGTCCTATGATATCACTTACGTTATCTGAAAATTCATAAAAATGAACATATTTCCATAGAGAAAGACAATCTCAGATTGAGATTAAGACAAACTTATGGTTAAGCCAATGAAAAGGTGTGAGGAATGGATAAATTAGGATACTGGGGTTAACACACATATACTAATACATATAAAATATATAATCCCCAAAGACCTATGGAATAGCAAGTGTGGTCTACTCAACACTCTGTAATAACCGACATGGAAAAGGACCCAAAGATCAATAGATGTATGTATATGTGTAAATGAACAAGGTTCTGTACACCTAGAACAAAAGACCTTTTTCAATCAAATTTGCTTGACAAAAACTACAACTTAAAGACACAAACAAGAATTAAGGAGGCTAAAACTTATGGGGGTTTGTCCTGGCACATTCCACTCTAATCTGCAACCTCAAAGCACAACTTGCAGCAAGGTTCTGTTTCCCTAGCAAGCAGAGTTGGCAACGTAGAAATGCTGCCACCCTAAGGCCGTTTCCTCAAACAACAGCTTTAAATCTACTGCTAATGGCCAATAATATTCACAAGGACTGCAGGGCTGTAAATGACTCATGCCCTCAAAAACTATCCTGGGGTAGGGAATGGCCATAAAAATCCAAACGGGGCAAATTTTTCAAGAAGCCAATTTGAAGTTGGGAGTTTAGCTCAATCTTAAGAAAACATGAAAAGGACATTGATAAACGCAAAACATCGGGAATTACTAGACGCAGGCAAATCCAATCTACACAAAGGTATCACCTCACACCAGTCACAGTGACCATCAGCAAAAAGTCAACAAACGATAGATGTTGAAGAAGTTGTGGAGAATAGCGTAACCTCTCGGTCTAAGTGGGATGTAAACTGGTAACAGCCAATAATAGGAACAGAATGGCAGCGCGTTTAAAGGTAAAAATTGAGTCACCATATGATCCGGAAGGCCCACTCTTGGGCCTGTCACCTGTAAAAGCCCGAATCAAAATGACACGGGATGGAGAATCGTGTACTGCAGCAGTATTTACAATAGCCAAAACATGGAAGCAAACAAAATGTCCATCAACAGATAAATGGACAAAGAAGAAGTGGTATACGTACCGAATGGAATACTAGACTCAGGAAAAAAATGAACAGTGCCGTTTTCAGGACTACAGATGAGCCTAGAAATAATCATATTAGGTTAAGTAAGTCAAAAGGGAATGACAAATATCCTATGATATCATTTATACCTGTTATCCTAAGATTGCTACCAATGAACATATTTCCACAGAAAAAGACACCCACAGACTTATAAAACAAACGACTGGTTAGCCAAAAGGAAAGTTGGGAGGATGGATAAATTAGGACTATGGGGCTAACATACATATACTGATGTACATTAAATGTATATAAACATAAAACATATAAACTATATGAATTATAGAATCACCAATACATATAAAATATATAAAGACAAAACACCTACCAAATACCAAGGGAGGTCTACTCAACATTCTGTAAAACATACATGGTAACAGGATCCGAAGATGAACAGACATATGTAGGAATTATTGAGCAGATTCTGGACAGCCAGACAATCACAACACTCTAATCAAATTTACTCCAATAAGAAACAGAAATTAAATTTAAAAAACAAACAAAAGTAAGGAGACATAAACTTTTGGGGGCTTGTCCCAGCACATTCCCCTCTAATTTACAACCTCGGAATACTACGTCCAGGAAGACTTTGTGGCCCAAAAAACAAGAGTTGAGAACGTAATAATGCTGCGCCTTGTGGCTGTTTCCCACAACAGGAGCTTTAAACCCAGTGCTAATGGTTGCTTAATAGTCACAAGGATTGCAGGGCTGAAAATGACACCTGCCCTCAAAAAATGCCCCGGTGGAGGGAATAGGCAAGAAAATTCAACACATGACACATTTTTCAAGAAGTCAACATGAAGAGGGAAGTTGTACTCACACTTTAAAAAAAAAAGGAAAAGAACAACATGGACATGCCTAAAGCTCAGTACAAGGAATTATTAGCCACATACAAATCCAACCTCCAAAAAGGTTTCAGCTCACACCAGTCAAATGACCATCAGCAAACAGTCTACAAACTAGAAATGCTGAAGGGGTTTTAGAGAACTGTGTACCTTCTAGCTGCTGGTGGGATGTAATGGGTAACAGCACTAACGAAAACTGAATGGAGCTGCTTTAAAAGGTAAAAATTGAGCTACCATATGATGCGGCAGGGCACCTTTTGGGCCTATAACCTAAGACCACCAGAATCGGAAAGACAGAGGCAGGCAAATGTGCACTGCAGCAATATTGAAATAGCCACGACATGGAAGCCAAAAGAAGGTCCATAAACAGGTGAATGGACAGAGAAGAAGTGGTATATGGACAGAATGGAATATCAGTCACGAAAAAAATAAAAGAATGGCATATGCAGCACCACAGATGAGCCTAGAGATAATCACACAACGTGAAGTAAGTCAGAATGCGAAAGACAAATGTCCTATGATATCCCTTATGTTATCTGAAAATTCATAAAAATGAACATATTTCCATAGAGAAAGACAATCTCAGAATGAGAAGACAAACTTATGGTTAAGCCAAAGAAATGGTGTGAGGAATGGATAAATTAGGATATTGGGGTTAACACACATATACTAATACATATAAAAAATATAATCCCCAAAGACCTATGGAATACCAAGAGTGGTCTACTCAACACTCTGTAATAACCGACATGGAAAAGGACCCAAAGATCAATAGATATATGTATATGTGTAAATGAACAAGATTCTGTACACCTAGAACAAAAGACATTTTTCAATCAAATTTGCTCTGATAAAAACTACAACTTAAAGACACAAACAAGAATTAAGGAGGCTAAAACTTATGGGGGTTTGTCCTGGCACATTCCACTCTAATCTGCAACCTCAAAGCACAACTTGCAGCAAGGTTCTGTTTCCCTAGCAAGCAGAGTTGGCAACTTAGAAATGCTGCCACCCTAAGGCCGTTTCCTCAAAGAGCAGCTTTAAATCTACTGCTCATGGTCACTAATATTCACAAGGACGGCAGGGCTGTAAATGACTCATGCCCTCAAAAAATGTCCTGGGGTAGGGAATGGCCATAAAAATCCAAACGCGGTAAATTTTTCAAGAAGGCAATTTGAAGTTGTAAGTTTAGCTCAATCTTAAAAAAAATGAAAAGGACACTGAGAAATGCAAAACATCAGGAATTATTAGACGCATGCAAATCCAATCTACACAAAGGTATCACCTAACACCAGTCACAATGACCATCAGCAAAAAGTCAACAAACAATAGATGTTGAAGAAGTTGTGGAGAATAGTGTAACCTCTCGGTCTAAGTGGGATGTAAACTGGTAACAGCCAATAATAGGAACAGAATGGCAGTGCGTTTAAAGGTAAAAATTGAGTCACCATATGATCCGCAAGGCCCACTATTGGGCCTGTCACTTGTGAAAGCCAGAATCAAAAAGACACGGGATGGAAAATCGTGTATTGCAGCAGTATTTACAATAGCTAAGACATGGATACAAACAAAATGTCCATCATCAGATAAATGGACAAAGAAGAAGTGGTATACGTACCGAATGGAATAGTAGCCTCAGAAAAAAATGAACAGTGCCGTTTTCAGGACTACAGATGAGCCTAGAAATAATCATATTAGGTTAAGTTATTCAAAAGGGAATAACAAATATCCTATGATATCATTTATACATGTTATCCTAAGATTTCTACCAATGAACATATTTCCACAGAAAAAGACACTCACAGACTTATAAAACGAACGAATGGTTCGCCAAAATGAAAGGTGGGAGGATGGATAAATTAGGACTATGGGGATAACATACATATACTAATGTATGTTAAATGTATATAAACATATAACATATAAACTCTATGAATTATATAATCACCAATACATATAAAATATATAATCACGAAACACCTGCCAAATACCAAGGGAGGTCTACTCAACATTCTGTAAAAAATTACATGGTAACAGGATCCGAAGATGAACAGACATATGTATGAATCATTGAGCACATTCTGTACAGCCAGACAATCACAACACTCTAATCGAATTTACTCCGATAAGAAAGAGAAATTAAATTTAAAAAACAAACATAAGTAAGGAGACATAAACTTCTGGGGGCTTATCCCAGCACACTCCTCTCTAATTTACAACCTCGGAACACTACCTCCAGGAAGACTCTGTTGCCCTAGTAACAAGAGGTGAGAACGTAATAATGCTGCCGCCTTGTGGCTGTTTCCCACAACAGCAGCTTTAAACCCAGTGCTAATGGTTGCTTAAGAGTCACAAGGACTGCAGGGCTGTAAATGACACCTGCCCTCAAAAAATGCCCTGGGGTAGGGAATAGGCAAGAAAATTCAAGTTTTCTTTGACAAGTTTTTGAAGAAGTCAATATGAAGAGGGAAGTTGTACTCACTCTTTAAAAAAAAAAAAGGAAAAGAATAAAAAGCACATGCCTAAAGCTCAGTATAAGGAATTATTAGTCACATGCAAATCCAACCTCCAAAAAGGTTTCAGCTCACACCAGTCAAATGACCATCAGCAAACAGTCTACAAACTGTAAATGCTGAAGGGATTTTAGAGAACTGTGTACCTTGTAGCTGCTGGTGGGATGTAAAGTGGTAAGAGCACTAACGAAAACTGAATGGAGCTGCTTTAAAAGGTAAAAATTGAGCTACCATATGACGCGGCAGGGCACCTTTTGGGCCTGTAACCTAAGACCACCAGAATCGGAAAGACAGAGGCAGGCAAATGTGCACTGCAGCATTACTGAAATAGCCAAGACGTGGAAGCCAAAAAAAGGTCCATAAACAGATGAATGGACAGAGAAGAAGTGGTATACGGACTAAATGGAATAGTAGCCTCGGGAAAAAAAATGAAAAATGCCGTTTTCAGGACTACAGATGAGCCTAGAAATAATCATATCAGGTTAAGTAAGTCAAAAGGGAATGACAAATATCCTATGATATCATTTATACCTGTTATCCTAAGATTGCTACAAATGGACATATTTCCACAGAAAAAGACACTCACAGACTTATAAAAGAAACTAATGGTTAACCAAAATGAAAGGTGGGAGGATGGATAAATTAGGATTATGGGGCTAACATACATATACTAATGTATGTTAAATGTATAGAAACATATAACATATAAACTCTATGAATTATATAATCACCAATACATATAAAATATATAATGACAAAACACCTACCAAATACCATGCGAGGTCTACTCAACATTCTGTAATAAGACACATGGTAACAGAATCCGAACATGAACAGACATATGTATGAATCATTGAGCAGATTCTGTACAGCCAGACAATCACAACACTCTAATCCAATATTCTCCGATAAGAAATAGAAATTAAATTAAAAAACAAACAGAAGTAAGGAGACATAAACTTCTGGGGGCTTGTCCCAGCACATTCCCCTCTAATTTACAACCTCGGAACACTACGTCCAGGAAGACTCTGGTGCCCTAATAACAAGAGTTGAGAACGTAATGATGCTGCCGCCTAGTGGGTGTTTCCCACAACAGCAGCTTTAAACCCAGTGCTAATGGTTGCTTAATAGTCACAAGGACTCAGGGCTGTAAATGGCATCTGCCCTCAAAAAATGCCCTGGGGTAGGGAATAGGCAAGAAAATTCAACACATGACAAATCTTTCAAGAAGTCAACATGAAGAGGGAAGTTGTACTCACACTTTAAAAAAAAAAGGAAAAGAACAACATGGACATGCCTAAAGCTCAGTACAAGGAATTATTAGCCACATACAAATCCAACCTCCAAAAAGGTTTCAGCTCACACCAGTCAAATGACCATCAGCAAACAGTCTACAAACTAGAAATGCTGAAGGGGTTTTAGAGAACTGTGTACCTTCTAGCTGCTGGTGGGATGTAACTGGTAACAGCACTAACGAAAACTGAATGCAGCTGCTTTAAAAGGTAAAAATTGAGCTACCATATGATGCGGCAGGGCACCTTTTGGGCCTATAACCTAAGACCACCAGAATCGGAAAGACAGAGGCAGGCAAATGTGCACTGCAGCAATATTGAAATAGCCACGACATGGAAGCCAAAAGAAGGTCCATAAACAGGTGAATGGACAGAGAAGAAGTGGTATATGGACAGAATGGAATATCAGTCACGAAAAAAATAAAAGAATGGCATATGCAGCACCACAGATGAGCCTAGAGATAATCACACAACGTGAAGTAAGTCAGAATGCGAAAGACAAATGTCCTATGATATCCCTTATGTTATCTGAAAATTCATAAAAATGAACATATTTCCATAGAGAAAGACAATCTCAGAATGAGAAGACAACTTATGGTTAAGCCAAAGAAATGGTGTGAGGAATGGATAAATTAGGATATTGGGGTTAACACACATATACTAATACATATAAAAAATATAATCCCCAAAGACCTATGGAATACCAAGAGTGGTCTACTCAACACTCTGTAATAACCGACATGGAAAAGGACCCAAAGATCCATAGATATATGTATATGTGTAAATGAACAAGATTCTGTACACCTAGAACAAAAGACATTTTTCAATCAAATTTGCTCTGATAAAAACTACAACTTAAAGACACAAACAAGAATTAAGGAGGCTAAAACTTATCGGGGTTTGTCCTGGCACATTCCACTCTAATCTGCAACCTCAAAGCACAACTTGCAGCAAGGTTCTGTTTCCCTAGCAAGCAGAGTTGGCAACTTAGAAATGCTGCCACCCTAAGGCCGTTTCCTCAAAGAGCAGCTTTAAATCTACTGCTCATGGTCACTAATATTCACAAGGACGGCAGGGCTGTAAATGACTCATGCCCTCAAAAAATGTCCTGGGGTAGGGAATGGCCATAAAAATCCAAACGCGGTAAATTTTTCAAGAAGGCAATTTGAAGTTGTAAGTTTAGCTCAATCTTATAAAAAATGAAAAGGACACTGAGAAATGCAAAACATCAGGAATTATTAGACGCATGCAAATCCAATCTACACAAAGGTATCACCTAACACCAGTCACAATGACCATCAGCAAAAAGTCAACAAACAATAGATGTTGAAGAAGTTGTGGAGAATAGTGTAACCTCTCGGTCTAAGTGGGATGTAAACTGGTAACAGCCAATAATAGGAACAGAATGGCAGTGCGTTTAAAGGTAAAAATTGAGTCACCATATGATCCGGAAGGCCCACTATTGGGCCTGTCACTTGTGAAAGCCAGAATCAAAAAGACACGGGATGGAAAATCGTGTATTGCAGCAGTATTTACAATAGCTAAGACATGGATACAAACAAAATGTCCATCATCAGATAAATGGACAAAGAAGAAGTGGTATACGTACCGAATGGAATAGTAGCCTCAGAAAAAAATGAACAGTGCCGTTTTCAGGACTACAGATGAGCCTAGAAATAATCATATTAGGTTAAGTTATTCAAAAGGGAATAACAAATATCCTATGATATCATTTATACATGTTATCCTAAGATTTCTACCAATGAACATATTTCCACAGAAAAAGACACTCACAGACTTATAAAACGAACGAATGGTTCGCCAAAATGAAAGGTGGGAGGATGGATAAATTAGGACTATGGGGATAACATACATATACTAATGTATGTTAAATGTATATAAACATATAACATATAAACTCTATGAATTATATAATCACCAATACATATAAAATATATAATCACGAAACACCTGCCAAATACCAAGGGAGGTCTACTCAACATTCTGTAAAAAATTACATGGTAACAGGATCCGAAGATGAACAGACATATGTATGAATCATTGAGCACATTCTGTACAGCCAGACAATCACAACACTCTAATCGAATTTACTCCGATAAGAAAGAGAAATTAAATTTAAAAAACAAACATAAGTAAGGAGACATAAACTTCTGGGGGCTTATCCCAGCACACTCCTCTCTAATTTACAACCTCGGAACACTACCTCCAGGAAGACTCTGTTGCCCTAGTAACAAGAGGTGAGAACGTAATAATGCTGCCGCCTTGTGGCTGTTTCCCACAACAGCAGCTTTAAACCCAGTGCTAATGGTTGCTTAAGAGTCACAAGGACTGCAGGGCTGTAAATGACACCTGCCCTCAAAAAATGCCCTGGAGTAGGGAATAGGCAAGAAAATTCAAGTTTTCTTTGACAAGTTTTTGAAGAAGTCAATATGAAGAGGGAAGTTGTACTCACTCTTTAAAAAAAAAAGGAAAAGAATAAAAAGCACATGCCTAAAGCTCAGTATAAGGAATTATTAGTCACATGCAAATCCAACCTCCAAAAAGGTTTCAGCTCACACCAGTCAAATGACCATCAGCAAACAGTCTACAAAGTGTAAATGCTGAAGGGATTTTAGAGAACTGTGTACCTTGTAGCTGCTGGTGGGATGTAAAGTGGTAAGAGCACTAACGAAAACTGAATGGAGCTGCTTTAAAAGGTACAAATTGAGCTACCATATGACGCGGCAGGGCACCTTTTGGGCCTGTAACCTAAGACCACCAGAATCGGAAAGACAGAGGCAGGCAAATGTGCACTGCAGCATTACTGAAATAGCCAAGACGTGGAAGCCAAAAAAAGGTCCATAAACAGATGAATGGACAGAGAAGAAGTGGTATACGGACTAAATGGAATAGTAGCCTCGGGAAAAAAAATGAAAAATGCCGTTTTCAGGACTACAGATGAGCCTAGAAATAATCATATCAGGTTAAGTAAGTCAAAAGGGAATGACAAATATCCTATGATATCATTTATACCTGTTATCCTAAGATTGCTACAAATGGACATATTTCCACAGAAAAAGACACTCACAGACTTATAAAAGAAACTAATGGTTAACCAAAATGAAAGGTGGGAGGATGGATAAATTAGGATTATGGGGCTAACATACATATACTAATGTATGTTAAATGTATATAAACATATAACATATAAACTCTATGAATTATATAATCACCAATACATATAAAATATATAATGACAAAACACCTACCAAATACCATGCGAGGTCTACTCAACATTCTGTAATAAGACACATGGTAACAGAATCCGAACATGAACAGACATATGTATGAATCATTGAGCAGATTCTGTACAGCCAGACAATCACAACACTCTAATCCAATATTCTCCGATAAGAAATAGAAATTAAATTAAAAAACAAACAGAAGTAAGGAGACATAAACTTCTGGGGGCTTGTCCCAGCACATTCCCCTCTAATTTACAACCTCGGAACACTACGTCCAGGAAGACTCTGGTGCCCTAATAACAAGAGTTGAGAACGTAATGATGCTGCCGCCTAGTGGGTGTTTCCCACAACAGCAGCTTTAAACCCAGTGCTAATGGTTGCTTAATAGTCACAAGGACTCAGGGCTGTAAATGGCATCTGCCCTCAAAAAATGCCCTGGGGTAGGGAATAGGCAAGAAAATTCAACACATGACAAATCTTTCAAGAAGTCAACATGAAGAGGGAAGTTGTACTCACACTTTAAAAAAAAAAGGAAAAGAACAACATGGACATGCCTAAAGCTCAGTACAAGGAATTATTAGCCACATACAAATCCAACCTCCAAAAAGGTTTCAGCTCACACCAGTCAAATGACCATCAGCAAACAGTCTACAAACTAGAAATGCTGAAGGGGTTTTAGAGAACTGTGTACCTTCTAGCTGCTGGTGGGATGTAACTGGTAACAGCACTAACGAAAACTGAATGCAGCTGCTTTAAAAGGTAAAAATTGAGCTACCATATGATGCGGCAGGGCACCTTTTGGGCCTATAACCTAAGACCACCAGAATCGGAAAGACAGAGGCAGGCAAATGTGCACTGCAGCAATATTGAAATAGCCACGACATGGAAGCCAAAAGAAGGTCCATAAACAGGTGAATGGACAGAGAAGAAGTGGTATATGGACAGAATGGAATATCAGTCACGAAAAAAATAAAAGAATGGCATATGCAGCACCACAGATGAGCCTAGAGATAATCACACAACGTGAAGTAAGTCAGAATGCGAAAGACAAATGTCCTATGATATCCCTTATGTTATCTGAAAATTCATAAAAATGAACATATTTCCATAGAGAAAGACAATCTCAGAATGAGAAGACAACTTATGGTTAAGCCAAAGAAATGGTGTGAGGAATGGATAAATTAGGATATTGGGGTTAACACACATATACTAATACATATAAAAAATATAATCCCCAAAGACCTATGGAATACCAAGAGTGGTCTACTCAACACTCTGTAATAACCGACATGGAAAAGGACCCAAAGATCCATAGATATATGTATATGTGTAAATGAACAAGATTCTGTACACCTAGAACAAAAGACATTTTTCAATCAAATTTGCTCTGATAAAAACTACAACTTAAAGACACAAACAAGAATTAAGGAGGCTAAAACTTATCGGGGTTTGTCCTGGCACATTCCACTCTAATCTGCAACCTCAAAGCACAACTTGCAGCAAGGTTCTGTTTCCCTAGCAAGCAGAGTTGGCAACTTAGAAATGCTGCCACCCTAAGGCCGTTTCCTCAAAGAGCAGCTTTAAATCTACTGCTCATGGTCACTAATATTCACAAGGACGGCAGGGCTGTAAATGACTCATGCCCTCAAAAAATGTCCTGGGGTAGGGAATGGCCATAAAAATCCAAACGCGGTAAATTTTTCAAGAAGGCAATTTGAAGTTGTAAGTTTAGCTCAATCTTAAAAAAAATGAAAAGGACACTGAGAAATGCAAAACATCAGGAATTATTAGACGCATGCAAATCCAATCTACACAAAGGTATCACCTAACACCAGTCACAATGACCATCAGCAAAAAGTCAACAAACAATAGATGTTGAAGAAGTTGTGGAGAATAGTGTAACCTCTCGGTCTAAGTGGGATGTAAACTGGTAACAGCCAATAATAGGAACAGAATGGCAGTGCGTTTAAAGGTAAAAATTGAGTCACCATATGATCCGGAAGGCCCACTATGGGGCCTGTCACTTGTGAAAGCCAGAATCAAAAAGACACGGGATGGAAAATCGTGTATTGCAGCAGTATTTACAATAGCTAAGACATGGATACAAACAAAATGTCCATCATCAGATAAATGGACAAAGAAGAAGTGGTATACGTACCGAATGGAATAGTAGCCTCAGAAAAAAATGAACAGTGCCGTTTTCAGGACTACAGATGAGCCTAGAAATAATCATATTAGGTTAAGTTATTCAAAAGGGAATAACAAATATCCTATGATATCATTTATACATGTTATCCTAAGATTTCTACCAATGAACATATTTCCACAGAAAAAGACACTCACAGACTTATAAAACGAACGAATGGTTCGCCAAAATGAAAGGTGGGAGGATGGATAAATTAGGACTATGGGGATAACATACATATACTAATGTATGTTAAATGTATAGAAACATATAACATATAAACTCTATGAATTATATAATCACCAATACATATAAAATATATAATCACGAAACACCTGCCAAATACCAAGGGAGGTCTACTCAACATTCTGTAAAAAATTACATGGTAACAGGATCCGAAGATGAACAGACATATGTATGAATCATTGAGCACATTCTGTACAGCCAGACAATCACAACACTCTAATCGAATTTACTCCGATAAGAAAGAGAAATTAAATTTAAAAAACAAACATAAGTAAGGAGACATAAACTTCTGGGGGCTTATCCCAGCACACTCCTCTCTAATTTACAACCTCGGAACACTACCTCCAGGAAGACTCTGTTGCCCTAGTAACAAGAGGTGAGAACGTAATAATGCTGCCGCCTTGTGGCTGTTTCCCACAACAGCAGCTTTAAACCCAGTGCTAATGGTTGCTTAAGAGTCACAAGGACTGCAGGGCTGTAAATGACACCTGCCCTCAAAAAATGCCCTGGGGTAGGGAATAGGCAAGAAAATTCAAGTTTTCTTTGACAAGTTTTTGAAGAAGTCAATATGAAGAGGGAAGTTGTACTCACTCTTTAAAAAAAAAAAGGAAAAGAATAAAAAGCACATGCCTAAAGCTCAGTATAAGGAATTATTAGTCACATGCAAATCCAACCTCCAAAAAGGTTTCAGCTCACACCAGTCAAATGACCATCAGCAAACAGTCTACAAACTGTAAATGCTGAAGGGATTTTAGAGAACTGTGTACCTTGTAGCTGCTGGTGGGATGTAAAGTGGTAAGAGCACTAACGAAAACTGAATGGAGCTGCTTTAAAAGGTAAAAATTGAGCTACCATATGACGCGGCAGGGCACCTTTTGGGCCTGTAACCTAAGACCACCAGAATCGGAAAGACAGAGGCAGGCAAATGTGCACTGCAGCATTACTGAAATAGCCAAGACGTGGAAGCCAAAAAAAGGTCCATAAACAGATGAATGGACAAAGAAGAAGTGGTATACGGACTAAATGGAATAGTAGCCTCGGGAAAAAAAATGAAAAATGCCGTTTTCAGGACTACAGATGAGCCTAGAAATAATCATATCAGGTTAAGTAAGTCAAAAGGGAATGACAAATATCCTATGATATCATTTATACCTGTTATCCTAAGATTGCTACAAATGGACATATTTCCACAGAAAAAGACACTCACAGACTTATAAAAGAAACTAATGGTTAACCAAAATGAAAGGTGGGAGGATGGATAAATTAGGATTATGGGGCTAACATACATATACTAATGTATGTTAAATGTATAGAAACATATAACATATAAACTCTATGAATTATATAATCACCAATACATATAAAATATATAATGACAAAACACCTACCAAATACCATGCGAGGTCTACTCAACATTCTGTAATAAGACACATGGTAACAGAATCCGAACATGAACAGACATATGTATGAATCATTGAGCAGATTCTGTACAGCCAGACAATCACAACACTCTAATCCAATATTCTCCGATAAGAAATAGAAATTAAATTAAAAAACAAACAGAAGTAAGGAGACATAAACTTCTGGGGGCTTGTCCCAGCACATTCCCCTCTAATTTACAACCTCGGAACACTACGTCCAGGAAGACTCTGGTGCCCTAATAACAAGAGTTGAGAACGTAATGATGCTGCCGCCTAGTGGGTGTTTCCCACAACAGCAGCTTTAAACCCAGTGCTAATGGTTGCTTAATAGTCACAAGGACTCAGGGCTGTAAATGGCATCTGCCCTCAAAAAATGCCCTGGGGTAGGGAATAGGCAAGAAAATTCAACACATGACAAATCTTTCAAGAAGTCAACATGAAGAGGGAAGTTGTACTCACACTTTAAAAAAAAAGGAAAAGAACAACATGGACATGCCTAAAGCTCAGTACAAGGAATTATTAGCCACATACAAATCCAACCTCCAAAAAGGTTTCAGCTCACACCAGTCAAATGACCATCAGCAAACAGTCTACAAAGTGTAAATGCTGAAGGGATTTTAGAGAACTGTGTACCTTGTAGCTGCTGGTGGGATGTAAAGTGGTAAGAGCACTAACGAAAACTGAATGGAGCTGCTTTAAAAGGTACAAATTGAGCTACCATATGACGCGGCAGGGCACCTTTTGGGCCTGTAACCTAAGACCACCAGAATCGGAAAGACAGAGGCAGGCAAATGTGCACTGCAGCATTACTGAAATAGCCAAGACGTGGAAGCCAAAAAAAGGTCCATAAACAGATGAATGGACAGAGAAGAAGTGGTATACGGACTAAATGGAATAGTAGCCTCGGGAAAAAAAATGAAAAATGCCGTTTTCAGGACTACAGATGAGCCTAGAAATAATCATATCAGGTTAAGTAAGTCAAAAGGGAATGACAAATATCCTATGATATCATTTATACCTGTTATCCTAAGATTGCTACAAATGGACATATTTCCACAGAAAAAGACACTCACAGACTTATAAAAGAAACTAATGGTTAACCAAAATGAAAGGTGGGAGGATGGATAAATTAGGATTATGGGGCTAACATACATATACTAATGTATGTTAAATGTATATAAACATATAACATATAAACTCTATGAATTATATAATCACCAATACATATAAAATATATAATGACAAAACACCTACCAAATACCATGCGAGGTCTACTCAACATTCTGTAATAAGACACATGGTAACAGAATCCGAACATGAACAGACATATGTATGAATCATTGAGCAGATTCTGTACAGCCAGACAATCACAACACTCTAATCCAATATTCTCCGATAAGAAATAGAAATTAAATTAAAAAACAAACAGAAGTAAGGAGACATAAACTTCTGGGGGCTTGTCCCAGCACATTCCCCTCTAATTTACAACCTCGGAACACTACGTCCAGGAAGACTCTGGTGCCCTAATAACAAGAGTTGAGAACGTAATGATGCTGCCGCCTAGTGGGTGTTTCCCACAACAGCAGCTTTAAACCCAGTGCTAATGGTTGCTTAATAGTCACAAGGACTCAGGGCTGTAAATGGCATCTGCCCTCAAAAAATGCCCTGGGGTAGGGAATAGGCAAGAAAATTCAACACATGACAAATCTTTCAAGAAGTCAACATGAAGAGGGAAGTTGTACTCACACTTTAAAAAAAAAAGGAAAAGAACAACATGGACATGCCTAAAGCTCAGTACAAGGAATTATTAGCCACATACAAATCCAACCTCCAAAAAGGTTTCAGCTCACACCAGTCAAATGACCATCAGCAAACAGTCTACAAACTAGAAATGCTGAAGGGGTTTTAGAGAACTGTGTACCTTCTAGCTGCTGGTGGGATGTAACTGGTAACAGCACTAACGAAAACTGAATGCAGCTGCTTTAAAAGGTAAAAATTGAGCTACCATATGATGCGGCAGGGCACCTTTTGGGCCTATAACCTAAGACCACCAGAATCGGAAAGACAGAGGCAGGCAAATGTGCACTGCAGCAATATTGAAATAGCCACGACATGGAAGCCAAAAGAAGGTCCATAAACAGGTGAATGGACAGAGAAGAAGTGGTATATGGACAGAATGGAATATCAGTCACGAAAAAAATAAAAGAATGGCATATGCAGCACCACAGATGAGCCTAGAGATAATCACACAACGTGAAGTAAGTCAGAATGCGAAAGACAAATGTCCTATGATATCCCTTATGTTATCTGAAAATTCATAAAAATGAACATATTTCCATAGAGAAAGACAATCTCAGAATGAGAAGACAACTTATGGTTAAGCCAAAGAAATGGTGTGAGGAATGGATAAATTAGGATATTGGGGTTAACACACATATACTAATACATATAAAAAATATAATCCCCAAAGACCTATGGAATACCAAGAGTGGTCTACTCAACACTCTGTAATAACCGACATGGAAAAGGACCCAAAGATCCATAGATATATGTATATGTGTAAATGAACAAGATTCTGTACACCTAGAACAAAAGACATTTTTCAATCAAATTTGCTCTGATAAAAACTACAACTTAAAGACACAAACAAGAATTAAGGAGGCTAAAACTTATCGGGGTTTGTCCTGGCACATTCCACTCTAATCTGCAACCTCAAAGCACAACTTGCAGCAAGGTTCTGTTTCCCTAGCAAGCAGAGTTGGCAACTTAGAAATGCTGCCACCCTAAGGCCGTTTCCTCAAAGAGCAGCTTTAAATCTACTGCTCATGGTCACTAATATTCACAAGGACGGCAGGGCTGTAAATGACTCATGCCCTCAAAAAATGTCCTGGGGTAGGGAATGGCCATAAAAATCCAAACGCGGTAAATTTTTCAAGAAGGCAATTTGAAGTTGTAAGTTTAGCTCAATCTTAAAAAAAATGAAAAGGACACTGAGAAATGCAAAACATCAGGAATTATTAGACGCATGCAAATCCAATCTACACAAAGGTATCACCTAACACCAGTCACAATGACCATCAGCAAAAAGTCAACAAACAATAGATGTTGAAGAAGTTGTGGAGAATAGTGTAACCTCTCGGTCTAAGTGGGATGTAAACTGGTAACAGCCAATAATAGGAACAGAATGGCAGTGCGTTTAAAGGTAAAAATTGAGTCACCATATGATCCGGAAGGCCCACTATTGGGCCTGTCACTTGTGAAAGCCAGAATCAAAAAGACACGGGATGGAAAATCGTGTATTGCAGCAGTATTTACAATAGCTAAGACATGGATACAAACAAAATGTCCATCATCAGATAAATGGACAAAGAAGAAGTGGTATACGTACCGAATGGAATAGTAGCCTCAGAAAAAAATGAACAGTGCCGTTTTCAGGACTACAGATGAGCCTAGAAATAATCATATTAGGTTAAGTTATTCAAAAGGGAATAACAAATATCCTATGATATCATTTATACATGTTATCCTAAGATTTCTACCAATGAACATATTTCCACAGAAAAAGACACTCACAGACTTATAAAACGAACGAATGGTTCGCCAAAATGAAAGGTGGGAGGATGGATAAATTAGGACTATGGGGATAACATACATATACTAATGTATGTTAAATGTATAGAAACATATAACATATAAACTCTATGAATTATATAATCACCAATACATATAAAATATATAATCACGAAACACCTGCCAAATACCAAGGGAGGTCTACTCAACATTCTGTAAAAAATTACATGGTAACAGGATCCGAAGATGAACAGACATATGTATGAATCATTGAGCACATTCTGTACAGCCAGACAATCACAACACTCTAATCGAATTTACTCCGATAAGAAAGAGAAATTAAATTTAAAAAACAAACATAAGTAAGGAGACATAAACTTCTGGGGGCTTATCCCAGCACACTCCTCTCTAATTTACAACCTCGGAACACTACCTCCAGGAAGACTCTGTTGCCCTAGTAACAAGAGGTGAGAACGTAATAATGCTGCCGCCTTGTGGCTGTTTCCCACAACAGCAGCTTTAAACCCAGTGCTAATGGTTGCTTAAGAGTCACAAGGACTGCAGGGCTGTAAATGACACCTGCCCTCAAAAAATGCCCTGGGGTAGGGAATAGGCAAGAAAATTCAAGTTTTCTTTGACAAGTTTTTGAAGAAGTCAATATGAAGAGGGAAGTTGTACTCACTCTTTAAAAAAAAAAAGGAAAAGAATAAAAAGCACATGCCTAAAGCTCAGTATAAGGAATTATTAGTCACATGCAAATCCAACCTCCAAAAAGGTTTCAGCTCACACCAGTCAAATGACCATCAGCAAACAGTCTACAAACTGTAAATGCTGAAGGGATTTTAGAGAACTGTGTACCTTGTAGCTGCTGGTGGGATGTAAAGTGGTAAGAGCACTAACGAAAACTGAATGGAGCTGCTTTAAAAGGTAAAAATTGAGCTACCATATGACGCGGCAGGGCACCTTTTGGGCCTGTAACCTAAGACCACCAGAATCGGAAAGACAGAGGCAGGCAAATGTGCACTGCAGCATTACTGAAATAGCCAAGACGTGGAAGCCAAAAAAAGGTCCATAAACAGATGAATGGACAAAGAAGAAGTGGTATACGGACTAAATGGAATAGTAGCCTCGGGAAAAAAAATGAAAAATGCCGTTTTCAGGACTACAGATGAGCCTAGAAATAATCATATCAGGTTAAGTAAGTCAAAAGGGAATGACAAATATCCTATGATATCATTTATACCTGTTATCCTAAGATTGCTACAAATGGACATATTTCCACAGAAAAAGACACTCACAGACTTATAAAAGAAACTAATGGTTAACCAAAATGAAAGGTGGGAGGATGGATAAATTAGGATTATGGGGCTAACATACATATACTAATGTATGTTAAATGTATAGAAACATATAACATATAAACTCTATGAATTATATAATCACCAATACATATAAAATATATAATGACAAAACACCTACCAAATACCATGCGAGGTCTACTCAACATTCTGTAATAAGACACATGGTAACAGAATCCGAACATGAACAGACATATGTATGAATCATTGAGCAGATTCTGTACAGCCAGACAATCACAACACTCTAATCCAATATTCTCCGATAAGAAATAGAAATTAAATTAAAAAACAAACAGAAGTAAGGAGACATAAACTTCTGGGGGCTTGTCCCAGCACATTCCCCTCTAATTTACAACCTCGGAACACTACGTCCAGGAAGACTCTGGTGCCCTAATAACAAGAGTTGAGAACGTAATGATGCTGCCGCCTAGTGGGTGTTTCCCACAACAGCAGCTTTAAACCCAGTGCTAATGGTTGCTTAATAGTCACAAGGACTCAGGGCTGTAAATGGCATCTGCCCTCAAAAAATGCCCTGGGGTAGGGAATAGGCAAGAAAATTCAACACATGACAAATCTTTCAAGAAGTCAACATGAAGAGGGAAGTTGTACTCACACTTTAAAAAAAAAGGAAAAGAACAACATGGACATGCCTAAAGCTCAGTACAAGGAATTATTAGCCACATACAAATCCAACCTCCAAAAAGGTTTCAGCTCACACCAGTCAAATGACCATCAGCAAACAGTCTACAAACTAGAAATGCTGAAGGGGTTTTAGAGAACTGTGTACCTTCTAGCTGCTGGTGGGATGTAATGGGTAACAGCACTAACGAAAACTGAATGCAGCTGCTTTAAAAGGTAAAAATTGAGCTACCATATGATGCGGCAGGGCACCTTTTGGGCCTATAACCTAAGACCACCAGAATCGGAAAGACAGAGGCAGGCAAATGTGCACTGCAGCAATATTGAAATAGCCACGACATGGAAGCCAAAAGAAGGTCCATAAACAGGTGAATGGACAGAGAAGAAGTGGTATATGGACAGAATGGAATATCAGTCACGAAAAAAATAAAAGAATGGCATATGCAGCACCACAGATGAGCCTAGAGATAATCACACAACGTGAAGTAAGTCAGAATGCGAAAGACAAATGTCCTATGATATCCCTTATGTTATCTGAAAATTCATAAAAATGAACATATTTCCATAGAGAAAGACAATCTCAGAATGAGAAGACAACTTATGGTTAAGCCAAAGAAATGGTGTGAGGAATGGATAAATTAGGATATTGGGGTTAACACACATATACTAATACATATAAAAAATATAATCCCCAAAGACCTATGGAATACCAAGAGTGGTCTACTCAACACTCTGTAATAACCGACATGGAAAAGGACCCAAAGATCCATAGATATATGTATATGTGTAAATGAACAAGATTCTGTACACCTAGAACAAAAGACATTTTTCAATCAAATTTGCTCTGATAAAAACTACAACTTAAAGACACAAACAAGAATTAAGGAGGCTAAAACTTATCGGGGTTTGTCCTGGCACATTCCACTCTAATCTGCAACCTCAAAGCACAACTTGCAGCAAGGTTCTGTTTCCCTAGCAAGCAGAGTTGGCAACTTAGAAATGCTGCCACCCTAAGGCCGTTTCCTCAAAGAGCAGCTTTAAATCTACTGCTCATGGTCACTAATATTCACAAGGACGGCAGGGCTGTAAATGACTCATGCCCTCAAAAAATGTCCTGGGGTAGGGAATGGCCATAAAAATCCAAACGCGGTAAATTTTTCAAGAAGGCAATTTGAAGTTGTAAGTTTAGCTCAATCTTAAAAAAAATGAAAAGGACACTGAGAAATGCAAAACATCAGGAATTATTAGACGCATGCAAATCCAATCTACACAAAGGTATCACCTAACACCAGTCACAATGACCATCAGCAAAAAGTCAACAAACAATAGATGTTGAAGAAGTTGTGGAGAATAGTGTAACCTCTCGGTCTAAGTGGGATGTAAACTGGTAACAGCCAATAATAGGAACAGAATGGCAGTGCGTTTAAAGGTAAAAATTGAGTCACCATATGATCCGGAAGGCCCACTATTGGGCCTGTCACTTGTGAAAGCCAGAATCAAAAAGACACGGGATGGAAAATCGTGTATTGCAGCAGTATTTACAATAGCTAAGACATGGATACAAACAAAATGTCCATCATCAGATAAATGGACAAAGAAGAAGTGGTATACGTACCGAATGGAATAGTAGCCTCAGAAAAAAATGAACAGTGCCGTTTTCAGGACTACAGATGAGCCTAGAAATAATCATATTAGGTTAAGTTATTCAAAAGGGAATAACAAATATCCTATGATATCATTTATACATGTTATCCTAAGATTTCTACCAATGAACATATTTCCACAGAAAAAGACACTCACAGACTTATAAAACGAACGAATGGTTCGCCAAAATGAAAGGTGGGAGGATGGATAAATTAGGACTATGGGGATAACATACATATACTAATGTATGTTAAATGTATATAAACATATAACATATAAACTCTATGAATTATATAATCACCAATACATATAAAATATATAATCACGAAACACCTGCCAAATACCAAGGGAGGTCTACTCAACATTCTGTAAAAAATTACATGGTAACAGGATCCGAAGATGAACAGACATATGTATGAATCATTGAGCAGATTCTGTACAGCCAGACAATCACAACACTCTAATCCAATATTCTCCGATAAGAAATAGAAATTAAATTAAAAAACAAACAGAAGTAAGGAGACATAAACTTCTGGGGGCTTGTCCCAGCACATTCCCCTCTAATTTACAACCTCGGAACACTACGTCCAGGAAGACTCTGGTGCCCTAATAACAAGAGTTGAGAACGTAATGATGCTGCCGCCTAGTGGGTGTTTCCCACAACAGCAGCTTTAAACCCAGTGCTAATGGTTGCTTAATAGTCACAAGGACTCAGGGCTGTAAATGGCATCTGCCCTCAAAAAATGCCCTGGGGTAGGGAATAGGCAAGAAAATTCAACACATGACAAATCTTTCAAGAAGTCAACATGAAGAGGGAAGTTGTACTCACACTTTAAAAAAAAAGGAAAAGAACAACATGGACATGCCTAAAGCTCAGTACAAGGAATTATTAGCCACATACAAATCCAACCTCCAAAAAGGTTTCAGCTCACACCAGTCAAATGACCATCAGCAAACAGTCTACAAACTAGAAATGCTGAAGGGGTTTTAGAGAACTGTGTACCTTCTAGCTGCTGGTGGGATGTAATTGGTAACAGCACTAACGAAAACTGAATGCAGCTGCTTTAAAAGGTAAAAATTGAGCTACCATATGATGCGGCAGGGCACCTTTTGGGCCTATAACCTAAGACCACCAGAATCGGAAAGACAGAGGCAGGCAAATGTGCACTGCAGCAATATTGAAATAGCCACGACATGGAAGCCAAAAGAAGGTCCATAAACAGGTGAATGGACAGAGAAGAAGTGGTATATGGACAGAATGGAATATCAGTCACGAAAAAAATAAAAGAATGGCATATGCAGCACCACAGATGAGCCTAGAGATAATCACACAACGTGAAGTAAGTCAGAATGCGAAAGACAAATGTCCTATGATATCCCTTATGTTATCTGAAAATTCATAAAAATGAACATATTTCCATAGAGAAAGACAATCTCAGAATGAGAAGACAACTTATGGTTAAGCCAAAGAAATGGTGTGAGGAATGGATAAATTAGGATATTGGGGTTAACACACATATACTAATACATATAAAAAATATAATCCCCAAAGACCTATGGAATACCAAGAGTGGTCTACTCAACACTCTGTAATAACCGACATGGAAAAGGACCCAAAGATCCATAGATATATGTATATGTGTAAATGAACAAGATTCTGTACACCTAGAACAAAAGACATTTTTCAATCAAATTTGCTCTGATAAAAACTACAACTTAAAGACACAAACAAGAATTAAGGAGGCTAAAACTTATCGGGGTTTGTCCTGGCACATTCCACTCTAATCTGCAACCTCAAAGCACAACTTGCAGCAAGGTTCTGTTTCCCTAGCAAGCAGAGTTGGCAACTTAGAAATGCTGCCACCCTAAGGCCGTTTCCTCAAAGAGCAGCTTTAAATCTACTGCTCATGGTCACTAATATTCACAAGGACGGCAGGGCTGTAAATGACTCATGCCCTCAAAAAATGTCCTGGGGTAGGGAATGGCCATAAAAATCCAAACGCGGTAAATTTTTCAAGAAGGCAATTTGAAGTTGTAAGTTTAGCTCAATCTTAAAAAAAATGAAAAGGACACTGAGAAATGCAAAACATCAGGAATTATTAGACGCATGCAAATCCAATCTACACAAAGGTATCACCTAACACCAGTCACAATGACCATCAGCAAAAAGTCAACAAACAATAGATGTTGAAGAAGTTGTGGAGAATAGTGTAACCTCTCGGTCTAAGTGGGATGTAAACTGGTAACAGCCAATAATAGGAACAGAATGGCAGTGCGTTTAAAGGTAAAAATTGAGTCACCATATGATCCGGAAGGCCCACTATTGGGCCTGTCACTTGTGAAAGCCAGAATCAAAAAGACACGGGATGGAAAATCGTGTATTGCAGCAGTATTTACAATAGCTAAGACATGGATACAAACAAAATGTCCATCATCAGATAAATGGACAAAGAAGAAGTGGTATACGTACCGAATGGAATAGTAGCCTCAGAAAAAAATGAACAGTGCCGTTTTCAGGACTACAGATGAGCCTAGAAATAATCATATTAGGTTAAGTTATTCAAAAGGGAATAACAAATATCCTATGATATCATTTATACATGTTATCCTAAGATTTCTACCAATGAACATATTTCCACAGAAAAAGACACTCACAGACTTATAAAACGAACGAATGGTTCGCCAAAATGAAAGGTGGGAGGATGGATAAATTAGGACTATGGGGATAACATACATATACTAATGTATGTTAAATGTATAGAAACATATAACATATAAACTCTATGAATTATATAATCACCAATACATATAAAATATATAATCACGAAACACCTGCCAAATACCAAGGGAGGTCTACTCAACATTCTGTAAAAAATTACATGGTAACAGGATCCGAAGATGAACAGACATATGTATGAATCATTGAGCACATTCTGTACAGCCAGACAATCACAACACTCTAATCGAATTTACTCCGATAAGAAAGAGAAATTAAATTTAAAAAACAAACATAAGTAAGGAGACATAAACTTCTGGGGGCTTATCCCAGCACACTCCTCTCTAATTTACAACCTCGGAACACTACCTCCAGGAAGACTCTGTTGCCCTAGTAACAAGAGGTGAGAACGTAATAATGCTGCCGCCTTGTGGCTGTTTCCCACAACAGCAGCTTTAAACCCAGTGCTAATGGTTGCTTAAGAGTCACAAGGACTGCAGGGCTGTAAATGACACCTGCCCTCAAAAAATGCCCTGGGGTAGGGAATAGGCAAGAAAATTCAAGTTTTCTTTGACAAGTTTTTGAAGAAGTCAATATGAAGAGGGAAGTTGTACTCACTCTTTAAAAAAAAAAAGGAAAAGAATAAAAAGCACATGCCTAAAGCTCAGTATAAGGAATTATTAGTCACATGCAAATCCAACCTCCAAAAAGGTTTCAGCTCACACCAGTCAAATGACCATCAGCAAACAGTCTACAAACTGTAAATGCTGAAGGGATTTTAGAGAACTGTGTACCTTGTAGCTGCTGGTGGGATGTAAAGTGGTAAGAGCACTAACGAAAACTGAATGGAGCTGCTTTAAAAGGTACAAATTGAGCTACCATATGACGCGGCAGGGCACCTTTTGGGCCTGTAACCTAAGACCACCAGAATCGGAAAGACAGAGGCAGGCAAATGTGCACTGCAGCATTACTGAAATAGCCAAGACGTGGAAGCCAAAAAAAGGTCCATAAACAGATGAATGGACAGAGAAGAAGTGGTATACGGACTAAATGGAATAGTAGCCTCGGGAAAAAAAATGAAAAATGCCGTTTTCAGGACTACAGATGAGCCTAGAAATAATCATATCAGGTTAAGTAAGTCAAAAGGGAATGACAAATATCCTATGATATCATTTATACCTGTTATCCTAAGATTGCTACAAATGGACATATTTCCACAGAAAAAGACACTCACAGACTTATAAAAGAAACTAATGGTTAACCAAAATGAAAGGTGGGAGGATGGATAAATTAGGATTATGGGGCTAACATACATATACTAATGTATGTTAAATGTATAGAAACATATAACATATAAACTCTATGAATTATATAATCACCAATACATATAAAATATAGAATGACAAAACACCTACCAAATGCCATGCGAGGTCTACTCAACATTCTGTAATAAGACACATGGTAACAGAATCCGAACATGAACAGACATATGTATGAATCATTGAGCAGATTCTGTACAGCCAGACAATCACAACACTCTAATCCAATATTCTCCGATAAGAAATAGAAATTAAATTAAAAAACAAACAGAAGTAAGGAGACATAAACTTCTGGGGGCTTGTCCCAGCACATTCCCCTCTAATTTACAACCTCGGAACACTACGTCCAGGAAGACTCTGGTGCCCTAATAACAAGAGTTGAGAACGTAATGATGCTGCCGCCTAGTGGGTGTTTCCCACAACAGCAGCTTTAAACCCAGTGCTAATGGTTGCTTAATAGTCACAAGGACTCAGGGCTGTAAATGGCATCTACCCTCAAAAAATGCCCTGGGGTAGGGAATAGGCAAGAAAATTCAACACATGACAAATCTTTCAAGAAGTCAACATGAAGAGGGAAGTTGTACTCACACTTTAAAAAAAAAAAGGAAAAGAACAACATGGACATGCCTAAAGCTCAGTACAAGGAATTATTAGCCACATACAAATCCAACCTCCAAAAAGGTTTCAGCTCACACCAGTCAAATGACCATCAGCAAACAGTCTACAAACTAGAAATGCTGAAGGCGTTTTAGAGAACTGTGTACCTTCTAGCTGCTGGTGGGATGTAATTGGTAACAGCACTAACGAAAACTGAATGCAGCTGCTTTAAAAGGTAAAAATTGAGCTACCATATGATGCGGCAGGGCACCTTTTGGGCCTATAACCTAAGACCACCAGAATCGGAAAGACAGAGGCAGGCAAATGTGCACTGCAGCAATATTGAAATAGCCACGACATGGAAGCCAAAAGAAGGTCCATAAACAGGTGAATGGACAGAGAAGAAGTGGTATATGGACAGAATGGAATATCAGTCACGAAAAAAATAAAAGAATGGCATATGCAGCACCACAGATGAGCCTAGAGATAATCACACAACGTGAAGTAAGTCAGAATGCGAAAGACAAATGTCCTATGATATCCCTTATGTTATCTGAAAATTCATAAAAATGAACATATTTCCATAGAGAAAGACAATCTCAGAATGAGAAGACAAACTTATGGTTAAGCCAAAGAAATGGTGTGAGGAATGGATAAATTAGGATATTGGGGTTAACACACATATACTAATACATATAAAAAATATAATCCCCAAAGACCTATGGAATACCAAGAGTGGTCTACTCAACACTCTGTAATAACCGACATGGAAAAGGACCCAAAGATCCATAGATATATGTATATGTGTAAATGAACAAGATTCTGTACACCTAGAACAAAAGACATTTTTCAATCAAATTTGCTCTGATAAAAACTACAACTTAAAGACACAAACAAGAATTAAGGAGGCTAAAACTTATCGGGGTTTGTCCTGGCACATTCCACTCTAATCTGCAACCTCAAAGCACAACTTGCAGCAAGGTTCTGTTTCCCTAGCAAGCAGAGTTGGCAACTTAGAAATGCTGCCACCCTAAGGCCGTTTCCTCAAAGAGCAGCTTTAAATCTACTGCTCATGGTCACTAATATTCACAAGGACGGCAGGGCTGTAAATGACTCATGCCCTCAAAAAATGTCCTGGGGGGCTTCCCTGGTGGTGCAGTGGTTGAGAATCTGCCTGCCAATGCAAGGGACACGGGTTCGAGCCCTGGTCTGGGAAGATCCCACATGCCGCAGAGCAACTAGGCCCGTGAGCCACAATTACTGAGCCTGTGCGTCTGGAGCCTGTGCGTCTGGAGGCTGTGCTCCGCAACAAGAGAGGCCGTGATGGTGAGAGGCCCGCGCACCGCGATGAAGAGTGGCCCCCACTTGCCGCAACTAGAGAAAGCCCTCGCACAGAAACGAAGACCCAGCACAGCCATAAATAAATAAATTAAAATAAATAAATAATTAAAAAAAAAAAAAAAAATGTCCTGGGGTAGGGAATGGCCATAAAAATCCAAACGCGGTAAATTTTTCAAGAAGGCAATTTGAAGTTGTAAGTTTAGCTCAATCTTAAAAAAAATGAAAAGGACACTGAGAAATGCAAAACATCAGGAATTATTAGACGCATGCAAATCCAATCTACACAAAGGTATCACCTAACACCAGTCACAATGACCATCAGCAAAAAGTCAACAAACAATAGATGTTGAAGAAGTTGTGGAGAATAGTGTAACCTCTCGGTCTAAGTGGGATGTAAACTGGTAACAGCCAATAATAGGAACAGAATGGCAGTGCGTTTAAAGGTAAAAATTGAGTCACCATATGATCCGGAAGGCCCACTATTGGGCCTGTCACTTGTGAAAGCCAGAATCAAAAAGACACGGGATGGAAAATCGTGTATTGCAGCAGTATTTACAATAGCTAAGACATGGATACAAACAAAATGTCCATCATCAGATAAATGGACAAAGAAGAAGTGGTATACGTACCGAATGGAATAGTAGCCTCAGAAAAAAATGAACAGTGCCGTTTTCAGGACTACAGATGAGCCTAGAAATAATCATATTAGGTTAAGTTATTCAAAAGGGAATAACAAATATCCTATGATATCATTTATACATGTTATCCTAAGATTTCTACCAATGAACATATTTCCACAGAAAAAGACACTCACAGACTTATAAAACGAACGAATGGTTCGCCAAAATGAAAGGTGGGAGGATGGATAAATTAGGACTATGGGGATAACATACATATACTAATGTATGTTAAATGTATAGAAACATATAACATATAAACTATGAATTATATAATCACCAATACATATAAAATATATAATCACGAAACACCTGCCAAATACCAAGGGAGGTCTACTCAACATTCTGTAAAAAATTACATGGTAACAGGATCCGAAGATGAACAGACATATGTATGAATCATTGAGCACATTCTGTACAGCCAGACAATCACAACACTCTAATCGAATTTACTCTGATAAGAAAGAGAAATTAAATTTAAAAAACAAACATAAGTAAGGAGACATAAACTTCTGGGGGCTTATCCCAGCACACTCCTCTCTAATTTACAACCTCGGAACACTACCTCCAGGAAGACTCTGTTGCCCTAGTAACAAGAGGTGAGAACGTAATAATGCTGCCGCCTTGTGGCTGTTTCCCACAACAGCAGCTTTAAACCCAGTGCTAATGGTTGCTTAAGAGTCACAAGGACTGCAGGGCTGTAAATGACACCTGCCCTCAAAAAATGCCCTGGGGTAGGGAATAGGCAAGAAAATTCAAGTTTTCTTTGACAAGTTTTTGAAGAAGTCAATATGAAGAGGGAAGTTGTACTCACTCTTTAAAAAAAAAAAGGAAAAGAATAAAAAGCACATGCCTAAAGCTCAGTATAAGGAATTATTAGTCACATGCAAATCCAACCTCCAAAAAGGTTTCAGCTCACACCAGTCAAATGACCATCAGCAAACAGTCTACAAACTGTAAATGCTGAAGGGATTTTAGAGAACTGTGTACCTTGTAGCTGCTGGTGGGATGTAAAGTGGTAAGAGCACTAACGAAAACTGAATGGAGCTGCTTTAAAAGGTAAAAATTGAGCTACCATATGACGCGGCAGGGCACCTTTTGGGCCTGTAACCTAAGACCACCAGAATCGGAAAGACAGAGGCAGGCAAATGTGCACTGTAGCATTACTGAAATAGCCAAGACGTGGAAGCCAAAAAAAGGTCCATAAACAGATGAATGGACAAAGAAGAAGTGGTATACGGACTAAATGGAATAGTAGCCTCGGGAAAAAAAATGAAAAATGCCGTTTTCAGGACTACAGATGAGCCTAGAAATAATCATATCAGGTTAAGTAAGTCAAAAGGGAATGACAAATATCCTATGATATCATTTATACCTGTTATCCTAAGATTGCTACAAATGGACATATTTCCACAGAAAAAGACACTCACAGACTTATAAAAGAAACTAATGGTTAACCAAAATGAAAGGTGGGAGGATGGATAAATTAGGATTATGGGGCTAACATACATATACTAATGTATGTTAAATGTATAGAAACATATAACATATAAAGTCTATGAATTATATAATCACCAATACATATAAAATATAGAATGACAAAACACCTACCAAATACCATGCGAGGTCTACTCAACATTCTGTAATAAGACACATGGTAACAGAATCCGAACATGAACAGACATATGTATGAATCATTGAGCAGATTCTGTACAGCCAGACAATCACAACACTCTAATCCAATATTCTCCGATAAGAAATAGAAATTAAATTAAAAAACAAACAGAAGTAAGGAGACATAAACTTCTGGGGGCTTGTCCCAGCACATTCCCCTCTAATTTACAACCTCGGAACACTACGTCCAGGAAGACTCTGGTGCCCTAATAACAAGAGTTGAGAACGTAATGATGCTGCCGCCTAGTGGGTGTTTCCCACAACAGCAGCTTTAAACCCAGTGCTAATGGTTGCTTAATAGTCACAAGGACTCAGGGCTGTAAATGGCATCTGCCCTCAAAAAATGCCCTGGGGTAGGGAATAGGCAAGAAAATTCAACACATGACAAATCTTTCAAGAAGTCAACATGAAGAGGGAAGTTGTACTCACACTTTAAAAAAAAAGGAAAAGAACAACATGGACATGCCTAAAGCTCAGTACAAGGAATTATTAGCCACATACAAATCCAACCTCCAAAAAGGTTTCAGCTCACACCAGTCAAATGACCATCAGCAAACAGTCTACAAACTAGAAATGCTGAAGGCGTTTTAGAGAACTGTGTACCTTCTAGCTGCTGGTGGGATGTAATTGGTAACAGCACTAACGAAAACTGAATGCAGCTGCTTTAAAAGGTAAAAATTGAGCTACCATATGATGCGGCAGGGCACCTTTTGGGCCTATAACCTAAGACCACCAGAATCGGAAAGACAGAGGCAGGCAAATGTGCACTGCAGCAATATTGAAATAGCCACGACATGGAAGCCAAAAGAAGGTCCATAAACAGGTGAATGGACAGAGAAGAAGTGGTATATGGACAGAATGGAATATCAGTCACGAAAAAAATAAAAGAATGGCATATGCAGCACCACAGATGAGCCTAGAGATAATCACACAACGTGAAGTAAGTCAGAATGCGAAAGACAAATGTCCTATGATATCCCTTATGTTATCTGAAAATTCATAAAAATGAACATATTTCCATAGAGAAAGACAATCTCAGAATGAGAAGACAAACTTATGGTTAAGCCAAAGAAATGGTGTGAGGAATGGATAAATTAGGATATTGGGGTTAACACACATATACTAATACATATAAAAAATATAATCCCCAAAGACCTATGGAATACCAAGAGTGGTCTACTCAACTCTCTGTAATAACCGACATGGAAAAGGACCCAAAGATCCATAGATATATGTATATGTGTAAATGAACAAGATTCTGTACACCTAGAACAAAAGACATTTTTCAATCAAATTTGCTCTGATAAAAACTACAACTTAAAGACACAAACAAGAATTAAGGAGGCTAAAACTTATCGGGGTTTGTCCTGGCACATTCCACTCTAATCTGCAACCTCAAAGCACAACTTGCAGCAAGGTTCTGTTTCCCTAGCAAGCAGAGTTGGCAACTTAGAAATGCTGCCACCCTAAGGCCGTTTCCTCAAAGAGCAGCTTTAAATCTACTGCTCATGGTCACTAATATTCACAAGGACGGCAGGGCTGTAAATGACTCATGCCCTCAAAAAATGTCCTGGGGTAGGGAATGGCCATAAAAATCCAAACGCGGTAAATTTTTCAAGAAGGCAATTTGAAGTTGTAAGTTTAGCTCAATCTTAAAAAAAATGAAAAGGACACTGAGAAAGGCAAAACATCAGGAATTATTAGACGCATGCAAATCCAATCTACACAAAGGTATCACCTAACACCAGTCACAATGACCATCAGCAAAAAGTCAACAAACAATAGATGTTGAAGAAGTTGTGGAGAATAGTGTAACCTCTCGGTCTAAGTGGGATGTAAACTGGTAACAGCCAATAATAGGAACAGAATGGCAGTGCGTTTAAAGGTAAAAATTGAGTCACCATATGATCCGGAAGGCCCACTATTGGGCCTGTCACTTGTGAAAGCCAGAATCAAAAAGACACGGGATGGAAAATCGTGTATTGCAGCAGTATTTACAATAGCTAAGACATGGATACAAACAAAATGTCCATCATCAGATAAATGGACAAAGAAGAAGTGGTATACGTACCGAATGGAATAGTAGCCTCAGAAAAAAATGAACAGTGCCGTTTTCAGGACTACAGATGAGCCTAGAAATAATCATATTAGGTTAAGTTATTCAAAAGGGAATAACAAATATCCTATGATATCATTTATACATGTTATCCTAAGATTTCTACCAATGAACATATTTCCACAGAAAAAGACACTCACAGACTTATAAAACGAACGAATGGTTCGCCAAAATGAAAGGTGGGAGGATGGATAAATTAGGACTATGGGGATAACATACATATACTAATGTATGTTAAATGTATATAAACATATAACATATAAACTCTATGAATTATATAATCACCAATACATATAAAATATATAATCACGAAACACCTGCCAAATACCAAGGGAGGTCTACTCAACATTCTGTAAAAAATTACATGGTAACAGGATCCGAAGATGAACAGACATATGTATGAATCATTGAGCACATTCTGTACAGCCAGACAATCACAACACTCTAATCGAATTTACTCCGATAAGAAAGAGAAATTAAATTTAAAAAACAAACATAAGTAAGGAGACATAAACTTCTGGGGGCTTATCCCAGCACACTCCTCTCTAATTTACAACCTCGGAACACTACCTCCAGGAAGACTCTGTTGCCCTAGTAACAAGAGGTGAGAACGTAATAATGCTGCCGCCTTGTGGCTGTTTCCCACAACAGCAGCTTTAAACCCAGTGCTAATGGTTGCTTAAGAGTCACAAGGACTGCAGGGCTGTAAATGACACCTGCCCTCAAAAAATGCCCTGGGGTAGGGAATAGGCAAGAAAATTCAAGTTTTCTTTGACAAGTTTTTGAAGAAGTCAATATGAAGAGGGAAGTTGTACTCACTCTTTAAAAAAAAAAAGGAAAAGAATAAAAAGCACATGCCTAAAGCTCAGTATAAGGAATTATTAGTCACATGCAAATCCAACCTCCAAAAAGGTTTCAGCTCACACCAGTCAAATGACCATCAGCAAACAGTCTACAAACTGTAAATGCTGAAGGGATTTTAGAGAACTGTGTACCTTGTAGCTGCTGGTGGGATGTAAAGTGGTAAGAGCACTAACGAAAACTGAATGGAGCTGCTTTAAAAGGTACAAATTGAGCTACCATATGACGCGGCAGGGCACCTTTTGGGCCTGTAACCTAAGACCACCAGAATCGGAAAGACAGAGGCAGGCAAATGTGCACTGTAGCATTACTGAAATAGCCAAGACGTGGAAGCCAAAAAAAGGTCCATAAACAGATGAATGGACAAAGAAGAAGTGGTATACGGACTAAATGGAATAGTAGCCTCGGGAAAAAAAATGAAAAATGCCGTTTTCAGGACTACAGATGAGCCTAGAAATAATCATATCAGGTTAAGTAAGTCAAAAGGGAATGACAAATATCCTATGATATCATTTATACCTGTTATCCTAAGATTGCTACAAATGGACATATTTCCACAGAAAAAGACACTCACAGACTTATAAAAGAAACTAATGGTTAACCAAAATGAAAGGTGGGAGGATGGATAAATTAGGATTATGGGGCTAACATACATATACTAATGTATGTTAAATGTATAGAAACATATAACATATAAACTCTATGAATTATATAATCACCAATACATATAAAATATAGAATGACAAAACACCTACCAAATACCATGCGAGGTCTACTCAACATTCTGTAATAAGACACATGGTAACAGAATCCGAACATGAACAGACATATGTATGAATCATTGAGCAGATTCTGTACAGCCAGACAATCACAACACTCTAATCCAATATTCTCCGATAAGAAATAGAAATTAAATTAAAAAACAAACAGAAGTAAGGAGACATAAACTTCTGGGGGCTTGTCCCAGCACATTCCCCTCTAATTTACAACCTCGGAACACTACGTCCAGGAAGACTCTGGTGCCCTAATAACAAGAGTTGAGAACGTAATGATGCTGCCGCCTAGTGGGTGTTTCCCACAACAGCAGCTTTAAACCCAGTGCTAATGGTTGCTTAATAGTCACAAGGACTCAGGGCTGTAAATGGCATCTGCCCTCAAAAAATGCCCTGGGGTAGGGAATAGGCAAGAAAATTCAACACATGACAAATCTTTCAAGAAGTCAACATGAAGAGGGAAGTTGTACTCACACTTTAAAAAAAAAGGAAAAGAACAACATGGACATGCCTAAAGCTCAGTACAAGGAATTATTAGCCACATACAAATCCAACCTCCAAAAAGGTTTCAGCTCACACCAGTCAAATGACCATCAGCAAACAGTCTACAAACTAGAAATGCTGAAGGGGTTTTAGAGAACTGTGTACCTTCTAGCTGCTGGTGGGATGTAATGGGTAACAGCACTAACGAAAACTGAATGCAGCTGCTTTAAAAGGTAAAAATTGAGCTACCATATGATGCGGCAGGGCACCTTTTGGGCCTATAACCTAAGACCACCAGAATCGGAAAGACAGAGGCAGGCAAATGTGCACTGCAGCAATATTGAAATAGCCACGACATGGAAGCCAAAAGAAGGTCCATAAACAGGTGAATGGACAGAGAAGAAGTGGTATATGGACAGAATGGAATATCAGTCACGAAAAAAATAAAAGAATGGCATATGCAGCACCACAGATGAGCCTAGAGATAATCACACAACGTGAAGTAAGTCAGAATGCGAAAGACAAATGTCCTATGATATCCCTTATGTTATCTGAAAATTCATAAAAATGAACATATTTCCATAGAGAAAGACAATCTCAGAATGAGAAGACAACTTATGGTTAAGCCAAAGAAATGGTGTGAGGAATGGATAAATTAGGATATTGGGGTTAACACACATATACTAATACATATAAAAAATATAATCCCCAAAGACCTATGGAATACCAAGAGTGGTCTACTCAACACTCTGTAATAACCGACATGGAAAAGGACCCAAAGATCCATAGATATATGTATATGTGTAAATGAACAAGATTCTGTACACCTAGAACAAAAGACATTTTTCAATCAAATTTGCTCTGATAAAAACTACAACTTAAAGACACAAACAAGAATTAAGGAGGCTAAAACTTATCGGGGTTTGTCCTGGCACATTCCACTCTAATCTGCAACCTCAAAGCACAACTTGCAGCAAGGTTCTGTTTCCCTAGCAAGCAGAGTTGGCAACTTAGAAATGCTGCCACCCTAAGGCCGTTTCCTCAAAGAGCAGCTTTAAATCTACTGCTCATGGTCACTAATATTCACAAGGACGGCAGGGCTGTAAATGACTCATGCCCTCAAAAAATGTCCTGGGGTAGGGAATGGCCATAAAAATCCAAACGCGGTAAATTTTTCAAGAAGGCAATTTGAAGTTGTAAGTTTAGCTCAATCTTAAAAAAAATGAAAAGGACACTGAGAAATGCAAAACATCAGGAATTATTAGACGCATGCAAATCCAATCTACACAAAGGTATCACCTAACACCAGTCACAATGACCATCAGCAAAAAGTCAACAAACAATAGATGTTGAAGAAGTTGTGGAGAATAGTGTAACCTCTCGGTCTAAGTGGGATGTAAACTGGTAACAGCCAATAATAGGAACAGAATGGCAGTGCGTTTAAAGGTAAAAATTGAGTCACCATATGATCCGGAAGGCCCACTATTGGGCCTGTCACTTGTGAAAGCCAGAATCAAAAAGACACGGGATGGAAAATCGTGTATTGCAGCAGTATTTACAATAGCTAAGACATGGATACAAACAAAATGTCCATCATCAGATAAATGGACAAAGAAGAAGTGGTATACGTACCGAATGGAATAGTAGCCTCAGAAAAAAATGAACAGTGCCGTTTTCAGGACTACAGATGAGCCTAGAAATAATCATATTAGGTTAAGTTATTCAAAAGGGAATAACAAATATCCTATGATATCATTTATACATGTTATCCTAAGATTTCTACCAATGAACATATTTCCACAGAAAAAGACACTCACAGACTTATAAAACGAACGAATGGTTCGCCAAAATGAAAGGTGGGAGGATGGATAAATTAGGACTATGGGGATAACATACATATACTAATGTATGTTAAATGTATAGAAACATATAACATATAAACTCTATGAATTATATAATCACCAATACATATAAAATATATAATCACGAAACACCTGCCAAATACCAAGGGAGGTCTACTCAACATTCTGTAAAAAATTACATGGTAACAGGATCCGAAGATGAACAGACATATGTATGAATCATTGAGCACATTCTGTACAGCCAGACAATCACAACACTCTAATCGAATTTACTCCGATAAGAAAGAGAAATTAAATTTAAAAAACAAACATAAGTAAGGAGACATAAACTTCTGGGGGCTTATCCCAGCACACTCCTCTCTAATTTACAACCTCGGAACACTACCTCCAGGAAGACTCTGTTGCCCTAGTAACAAGAGGTGAGAACGTAATAATGCTGCCGCCTTGTGGCTGTTTCCCACAACAGCAGCTTTAAACCCAGTGCTAATGGTTGCTTAAGAGTCACAAGGACTGCAGGGCTGTAAATGACACCTGCCCTCAAAAAATGCCCTGGGGTAGGGAATAGGCAAGAAAATTCAAGTTTTCTTTGACAAGTTTTTGAAGAAGTCAATATGAAGAGGGAAGTTGTACTCACTCTTTAAAAAAAAAGGAAAAGAATAAAAAGCACATGCCTAAAGCTCAGTATAAGGAATTATTAGTCACATGCAAATCCAACCTCCAAAAAGGTTTCAGCTCACACCAGTCAAATGACCATCAGCAAACAGTCTACAAACTGTAAATGCTGAAGGGATTTTAGAGAACTGTGTACCTTGTAGCTGCTGGTGGGATGTAAAGTGGTAAGAGCACTAACGAAAACTGAATGGAGCTGCTTTAAAAGGTAAAAATTGAGCTACCATATGACGCGGCAGGGCACCTTTTGGGCCTGTAACCTAAGACCACCAGAATCGGAAAGACAGAGGCAGGCAAATGTGCACTGCAGCATTACTGAAATAGCCAAGACGTGGAAGCCAAAAAAAGGTCCATAAACAGATGAATGGACAAAGAAGAAGTGGTATACGGACTAAATGGAATAGTAGCCTCGGGAAAAAAAATGAAAAATGCCGTTTTCAGGACTACAGATGAGCCTAGAAATAATCATATCAGGTTAAGTAAGTCAAAAGGGAATGACAAATATCCTATGATATCATTTATACCTGTTATCCTAAGATTGCTACAAATGGACATATTTCCACAGAAAAAGACACTCACAGACTTATAAAAGAAACTAATGGTTAACCAAAATGAAAGGTGGGAGGATGGATAAATTAGGATTATGGGGCTAACATACATATACTAATGTATGTTAAATGTATATAAACATATAACATATAAACTCTATGAATTATATAATCACCAATACATATAAAATACAGAATGACAAAACACCTACCAAATACCATGCGAGGTCTACTCAACATTCTGTAATAAGACACATGGTAACAGAATCCGAACATGAACAGACATATGTATGAATCATTGAGCAGATTCTGTACAGCCAGACAATCACAACACTCTAATCCAATATTCTCCGATAAGAAATAGAAATTAAATTAAAAAACAAACAGAAGTAAGGAGACATAAACTTCTGGGGGCTTGTCCCAGCACATTCCCCTCTAATTTACAACCTCGGAACACTACGTCCAGGAAGACTCTGGTGCCCTAATAACAAGAGTTGAGAACGTAATGATGCTGCCGCCTAGTGGGTGTTTCCCACAACAGCAGCTTTAAACCCAGTGCTAATGGTTGCTTAAGAGTCACAAGGACTCAGGGCTGTAAATGGCATCTGCCCTCAAAAAATGCCCTGGGGTAGGGAATAGGCAAGAAAATTCAACACATGACAAATCTTTCAAGAAGTCAACATGAAGAGGGAAGTTGTACTCACACTTTAAAAAAAAAAGGAAAAGAACAACATGGACATGCCTAAAGCTCAGTACAAGGAATTATTAGCCACATACAAATCCAACCTCCAAAAAGGTTTCAGCTCACACCAGTCAAATGACCATCAGCAAACAGTCTACAAACTAGAAATGCTGAAGGGGTTTTAGAGAACTGTGTACCTTCTAGCTGCTGGTGGGATGTAATTGGTAACAGCACTAACGAAAACTGAATGGAGCTGCTTTAAAAGGTAAAAACTGAGCTACCATATGATGCGGCAGGGCACCTTTTGGGCCTATAACCTAAGACCACCAGAATCGGAAAGACAGAGGCAGGCAAATGTGCACTGCAGCAATATTGAAATAGCCACGACATGGAAGCCAAAAGAAGGTCCATAAACAGATGAATGGACAGAGAAGAAGTGGTATATGGACAGAATGGAATATCAGTCACGAAAAAAATAAAAGAATGGCATATGCAGCACCACAGATGAGCCTAGAGATAATCACACAACGTGAAGTAAGTCAGAATGCGAAAGACAAATGTCCTATGATATCCCTTATGTTATCTGAAAATTCATAAAAATGAACATATTTCCATAGAGAAAGACAATCTCAGAATGAGAAGACAACTTATGGTTAAGCCAAAGAAATGGTGTGAGGAATGGATAAATTAGGATATTGGGGTTAACACACATATACTAATACATATAAAAAATATAATCCCCAAAGACCTATGGAATACCAAGAGTGGTCTACTCAACACTCTGTAATAACCGACATGGAAAAGGACCCAAAGATCCATAGATATATGTATATGTGTAAATGAACAAGATTCTGTACACCTAGAACAAAAGACATTTTTCAATCAAATTTGCTCTGATAAAAACTACAACTTAAAGACACAAACAAGAATTAAGGAGGCTAAAACTTATCGGGGTTTGTCCTGGCACATTCCACTCTAATCTGCAACCTCAAAGCACAACTTGCAGCAAGGTTCTGTTTCCCTAGCAAGCAGAGTTGGCAACTTAGAAATGCTGCCACCCTAAGGCCGTTTCCTCAAAGAGCAGCTTTAAATCTACTGCTCATGGTCACTAATATTCACAAGGACGGCAGGGCTGTAAATGACTCATGCCCTCAAAAAATGTCCTGGGGTAGGGAATGGCCATAAAAATCCAAACGCGGTAAATTTTTCAAGAAGGCAATTTGAAGTTGTAAGTTTAGCTCAATCTTAAAAAAAATGAAAAGGACACTGAGAAATGCAAAACATCAGGAATTATTAGACGCATGCAAATCCAATCTACACAAAGGTATCACCTAACACCAGTCACAATGACCATCAGCAAAAAGTCAACAAACAATAGATGTTGAAGAAGTTGTGGAGAATAGTGTAACCTCTCGGTCTAAGTGGGATGTAAACTGGTAACAGCCAATAATAGGAACAGAATGGCAGTGCGTTTAAAGGTAAAAATTGAGTCACCATATGATCCGGAAGGCCCACTATTGGGCCTGTCACTTGTGAAAGCCAGAATCAAAAAGACACGGGATGGAAAATCGTGTATTGCAGCAGTATTTACAATAGCTAAGACATGGATACAAACAAAATGTCCATCATCAGATAAATGGACAAAGAAGAAGTGGTATACGTACCGAATGGAATAGTAGCCTCAGAAAAAAATGAACAGTGCCGTTTTCAGGACTACAGATGAGCCTAGAAATAATCATATTAGGTTAAGTTATTCAAAAGGGAATAACAAATATCCTATGATATCATTTATACATGTTATCCTAAGATTTCTACCAATGAACATATTTCCACAGAAAAAGACACTCACAGACTTATAAAACGAACGAATGGTTCGCCAAAATGAAAGGTGGGAGGATGGATAAATTAGGACTATGGGGATAACATACATATACTAATGTATGTTAAATGTATATAAACATATAACATATAAACTCTATGAATTATATAATCACCAATACATATAAAATATATAATCACGAAACACCTGCCAAATACCAAGGGAGGTCTACTCAACATTCTGTAAAAAATTACATGGTAACAGGATCCGAAGATGAACAGACATATGTATGAATCATTGAGCACATTCTGTACAGCCAGACAATCACAACACTCTAATCGAATTTACTCCGATAAGAAAGAGAAATTAAATTTAAAAAACAAACATAAGTAAGGAGACATAAACTTCTGGGGGCTTATCCCAGCACACTCCTCTCTAATTTACAACCTCGGAACACTACCTCCAGGAAGACTCTGTTGCCCTAGTAACAAGAGGTGAGAACGTAATAATGCTGCCGCCTTGTGGCTGTTTCCCACAACAGCAGCTTTAAACCCAGTGCTAATGGTTGCTTAAGAGTCACAAGGACTGCAGGGCTGTAAATGACACCTGCCCTCAAAAAATGCCCTGGGGTAGGGAATAGGCAAGAAAATTCAAGTTTTCTTTGACAAGTTTTTGAAGAAGTCAATATGAAGAGGGAAGTTGTACTCACTCTTTAAAAAAAAAGGAAAAGAATAAAAAGCACATGCCTAAAGCTCAGTATAAGGAATTATTAGTCACATGCAAATCCAACCTCCAAAAAGGTTTCAGCTCACACCAGTCAAATGACCATCAGCAAACAGTCTACAAACTGTAAATGCTGAAGGGATTTTAGAGAACTGTGTACCTTGTAGCTGCTGGTGGGATGTAAAGTGGTAAGAGCACTAACGAAAACTGAATGGAGCTGCTTTAAAAGGTAAAAATTGAGCTACCATATGACGCGGCAGGGCACCTTTTGGGCCTGTAACCTAAGACCACCAGAATCGGAAAGACAGAGGCAGGCAAATGTGCACTGCAGCATTACTGAAATAGCCAAGACGTGGAAGCCAAAAAAAGGTCCATAAACAGATGAATGGACAAAGAAGAAGTGGTATACGGACTAAATGGAATAGTAGCCTCGGGAAAAAAAATGAAAAATGCCGTTTTCAGGACTACAGATGAGCCTAGAAATAATCATATCAGGTTAAGTAAGTCAAAAGGGAATGACAAATATCCTATGATATCATTTATACCTGTTATCCTAAGATTGCTACAAATGGACATATTTCCACAGAAAAAGACACTCACAGACTTATAAAAGAAACTAATGGTTAACCAAAATGAAAGGTGGGAGGATGGATAAATTAGGATTATGGGGCTAACATACATATACTAATGTATGTTAAATGTATATAAACATATAACATATAAACTCTATGAATTATATAATCACCAATACATATAAAATACAGAATGACAAAACACCTACCAAATACCATGCGAGGTCTACTCAACATTCTGTAATAAGACACATGGTAACAGAATCCGAACATGAACAGACATATGTATGAATCATTGAGCAGATTCTGTACAGCCAGACAATCACAACACTCTAATCCAATATTCTCCGATAAGAAATAGAAATTAAATTAAAAAACAAACAGAAGTAAGGAGACATAAACTTCTGGGGGCTTGTCCCAGCACATTCCCCTCTAATTTACAACCTCGGAACACTACGTCCAGGAAGACTCTGGTGCCCTAATAACAAGAGTTGAGAACGTAATGATGCTGCCGCCTAGTGGGTGTTTCCCACAACAGCAGCTTTAAACCCAGTGCTAATGGTTGCTTAATAGTCACAAGGACTCAGGGCTGTAAATGGCATCTGCCCTCAAAAAATGCCCTGGGGTAGGGAATAGGCAAGAAAATTCAACACATGACAAATCTTTCAAGAAGTCAACATGAAGAGGGAAGTTGTACTCACACTTTAAAAAAAAAAGGAAAAGAACAACATGGACATGCCTAAAGCTCAGTACAAGGAATTATTAGCCACATACAAATCCAACCTCCAAAAAGGTTTCAGCTCACACCAGTCAAATGACCATCAGCAAACAGTCTACAAACTAGAAATGCTGAAGGGGTTTTAGAGAACTGTGTACCTTCTAGCTGCTGGTGGGATGTAATTGGTAACAGCACTAACGAAAACTGAATGGAGCTGCTTTAAAAGGTAAAAATTGAGCTACCATATGATGCGGCAGGGCACCTTTTGGGCCTATAACCTAAGACCACCAGAATCGGAAAGACAGAGGCAGGCAAATGTGCACTGCAGCAATATTGAAATAGCCACGACATGGAAGCCAAAAGAAGGTCCATAAACAGATGAATGGACAGAGAAGAAGTGGTATATGGACAGAATGGAATATCAGTCACGAAAAAAATAAAAGAATGGCATATGCAGCACCACAGATGAGCCTAGAGATAATCACACAACGTGAAGTAAGTCAGAATGCGAAAGACAAATGTCCTATGATATCCCTTATGTTATCTGAAAATTCATAAAAATGAACATATTTCCATAGAGAAAGACAATCTCAGAATGAGAAGACAACTTATGGTTAAGCCAAAGAAATGGTGTGAGGAATGGATAAATTAGGATATTGGGGTTAA